>NW_010336350.1:109455-148523 GCF_000700745.2 Antrostomus carolinensis | reverse complement strand
GGGGTGGGGGGGTATATAGGGCAACTGTAAAATGCATGTAAACTTTTAATGGAGTACCCCAACAGTTTCTGCATCCACACACTTTTTGCTGTTTTGTGCTAAATTCCCCAGTTCCCTTTCTTCTGCCCACAATCCCAGAGGTCTTCCTGAGGTTCCAGGAGATAGTTGAGGTCCCACCTCACTTTCACATCCCTATATTCCTCTCTGAGCAGTGGCTCTGATTTGCACCTGAAATGCTGCATTTTAAGGCCGAGGTTCAGAAGCTCCCATTGAAAAGCCATCCCGAGTTGAGCATAGCAAATGTGGGCAGGAGAGGTGGGGCTAGAAGTGCCTTTGCCCTCCCCCGCACAACCACCTCTGCTATTCCGAGAAAGCCACCAAGGAAGCAGTGTGTTTGAATGAGTTGGCACAAGTACTGAAGTTTAAAGTATGAGGTTAAACTATAATTGTCTGCATGAGGACAATAGCTTGCTTCCATATTTAATACCCCAAACTGCAAATGTTTCTATTTAATGAGCCGGGTTTTGTATTATCCGTAGTTGTGTGGTTTCTGTGACCTCGGTATTCACAGTCATGGAGCTAACCATACTGTACATCAGTGAATCTGGCAAAAGTGAAGAAAAGGGAGGAAAAAAGCATGATACAGTGCGACACGCAGGCTACCTCGTAATTAAATGCTGTCATTTAAAGACATAAGAGTAAAGTTCTTACTCTTGGCATTTAAATAACCTCTCACTCCAGTAAATTATAAAGCTATTTTTGAAACATGGGGGTGCCTGTCAGTGCCCTGTTGTGTGACTCTAGGTAAGACATACAAACTTTGAATGAATTGAAAAGGCAAGAAGGAAAACCATGACATTACAACATCAGCCTTATACCAAAGATTTCTTTGGCCTTGTCAGCTACACGAAGGAGGACGTGTACATCTTAACAAGATATTCAGCATGTAACACAGTGATACAACACCAGCAACTGACAACAAGCTTTGCTAAAACTTACAATGGCTTATAAATAAATAAATATTTGAATACTTCCCAGACTACCATCACTAAGTATCAGGTTTCCATGTGATTTACTGATGCAAATATTTCAAAATTATTATGATAATTTGCTTTTCATGAACCTAGTTTGATAAATCTTTTATTTGTCATTATCGAGCATTCACACAAATTACCCTTCTCTTTGTAATTATGTCAGATATTAAGTGTAATGGAGATTTTAATGAAAAATCAGGATTATCCAAAACAACAGCAGAAACTGAAGCACCAAGGCATATCTCTGGCAACAGGATGGCTATTTAAAGTCTGATAGAGACACCCTGTCAAGTATATGCAAATAGTCTTTCTGCAGTTCAGTAGTCCATATGGAATGAGCCCATATCATGCTTATGTAATTTACTATTTCCTGGAGAAAAAAAAAAATCCAAAAAACTCCTGGATGACAAAGTTAAAAGGCAGTATGCCTGATCTTCCAAGGTACTAATCAGCTTTGTATCCCTTTTAAATCAATGAGATTGTCAGGGGCAGACAAGAATTTGAGACAGTTGCAAGAATGCTGCTTTTAAGTTCCTGCTTTGAAATACTGTGTGCAGTAGCTGTAGGTTTTTGTTTCTTTATATTTTGTAGTTCTGCCTTTTTAACTGAATATGCAATTGTTGGACCACACACAGACAACATCCTGTCAGTGCTTTCAGGAACCCAATTGTACTGCAGCTTTGGGGTGAAGATCTCAAACCGTCCTCCTTGATCTACTATGGGAGCAGGACTGGGCTGCTAAGGCCTGTGTGAGCAGTCTTCACAGACAGCATTCCTGAGCAAAGGTTGAAGAAGAGCAGCTTTTTAAACAGAAGAGCATTTACCATAGCTCTACAAAAAGCCCTGGCCTTTTAGTAAATATTCAAAACAAATCCTGGAGCTGAACTTTGAAGCTTTTGTAATAGCTCCGATCAGAAAAATAATATCACCAACACCACTTAGGCTAGCGTGAAAATAGATTTATAACCTTTTATTTTATTTCTGTACTTTGTCACTCCTCATTTACTGCAGTAGGCAAGGAAATTCCAATTAAATTAAAAGTACTGAGAACAGTTATTATGTTCAGTCTTGCCAATTACTGGATTGTACCTACATCGCTTTGATTCTTCACCAGTCAGTCAAGACAGCTTGATGTCTACATTATACCTTCTGCTTATTAGTAGCTTGCAAGTGATTGAAAAGTCCAATTGCAAAGAGCTAGATGTTCCCTCCCCATGTCTCCATACTGTGGAAGGCAGCAGCACACACAGAGTAGAAATGAAAAAGCCTATGAATGGCACAGTAAAAGAAAAGTTAGCAATGTGGCATAATGCCATATCCCATCCACTGTACAACTCCCCTGTCACAGGAAAGGATGCGATGGAGAATGGGTGCTTTCCCAGTACTCTGAAGAAGCTGAGAAAAACCTGAAGAAAACTAATAGCGTATTCCTGGAAAAGGCAGAGTAGCACAGATGTCACTTTCATTTTGCAGATGGCCATTTTCACATTTTTACTTTGTTGACCATGGTGAAAAAGGTAGGTTTATATTTAAACTTTTTATCTGCAGCTGAACATTCAATAAAATGTGAAGTCTAAGGAAAAAACATGGCTTTTACGCAGTAAATAGATTTAATAGCTCACATTCAGGACAACAGAAAAATGTAACCTTCAGAAATATCACATCACTGCATTCCTCTTTTCTTCTCAATTTCCTTTCTTTTTTTTCTCTCTCCATTCCTACCCTTCAGTTCCTCCTCTATCTGCATGTTTCATTATCATCTCTTCATTAATTCTGCCTGATAACATGGACAAAATACTATTGACACTCAACTCAAAACTCAACATTCTGTTTGAATTAAGGGTGGGTGAACTGATATTTCCCAAAGCTGCAATCCCAAATTTTCTTTTGATCCACTACCTTGAGAGTTATAAACACTTTGTATTCGGAAGTTTATTATAGTACCAAAGAGGGGAGGAATGCACATGCATATGCATGTGGACTTTATCATGGACTCACACATATGGTGATGTACCATACTTGCACCACTGGGAACTCCAGGTAGTTTTGATGGGGTTTGACTATAAGCAAATAGGTTGCATAATGGCATACTCTCCAAAATTCAACCACTGTATTTTTAAAGTTACTGACACATACATTATACATATATATTAAGAAAAAAACATAAGGCTTTGCAGAATCTACAAATAATTTTGGCCCCTATAAACTTGGGTAGGATGGTAGCTCTGTCCCCCGATTTGTACTGGATAACTTGCACTGTATTTACAGTGAAAATTTAATGCTTTCTTCAGCTGTGTATAGCACACCCTGAATACACTACTGTCAGCAGCTTGTTTGCAAGTCATATCTGTTACCTGTAGCAGCAGATCCATTGGGTGCAATATATCCTATTATGGTTTTCCTGACAGATAAAGTAGGAAATTAATTGTGGATCAAAAGGTTGTCTTCAGGACTGCTTGGTAGAGTAATCAGTACACTGGTTTAATGAGAAAAGGTGCCCACAGGTAATTCTTAATTTCAGTGTGAGTTTTAGAAGCTTTCAGCTCCTCCCATATGGTAAACTAACCCCCGGTAGAGGATGAAAAAAGGATCAGTCTGCCCAGTAAAGAAAAGAGGGAAGAAAAAAAAAAGAAAGAAAGAAATTAGCAAGCTAATGTTAAAAAGCTGAAGTGGCACAAGAACAGTCAGAGAAATAACTTTGAAGACAAAACTTCTGTAGCTGAGGAAATGTCATAATGTAAAAATCAAAGCCTGGACCAGAAACTGCAAGAATATTTACAGCTCAATATGCTAACAGTCTCAGTCCCAGCTAATTTAAGAACGATTCATAGCAGCTGGATAAAGCAGAGCTCTTTTAGATGGATGTGAGCAATGGGCAAGAAATGTTGATTAGATCACTTTCTGGCTTAATATGCAGCCATTCTGCTGATATTAAGAGCAGTAAGAAGAGAGGTTGTCAGCACTCACAAGCTCACAGGAGACATATCTAGAATGAGACACAGTCAGCATAAAGGTGTAAAGGGCAATAGATTTATTTCTCATTTTCCCATTCCCTGAGGACTGTTGCAACATACAGAGAAAATTACCAGGAGTTTGAAATAAGATAAATAGTTACAGTTCTTCCATTCAAAGGAAACCCTAAAGGATTGCATAGTTGTTCAGAAATAACATTTTTCCAGAGAACTTTTCCTCCCCTGTAATCTTGAACATGCTCCATCCAACTGCTGCAGAAACAGGCTGATGGATGGCACAGGAGGTAGGATAACTACTGATCTTGCCCATTGCTTTTGATCGGACTTGAAAAATTCTAAAAAATATCCCAACCAAAGCCCCCCAAACAAAAGATATGTGGAGCATAGCAGGTCAAATGTATAGGGAACTTTATTGGTCCCAAGTGACCTGAATGCAGAATACTTTGTCACTCTGCTTTGTTTTAAGAATATGACCACCTTGCTCACAGGTGAGTTAAACAGGGGCATAATTGGGTGGATTAGGGATTTCTGCATTACCTTAACTATATATTCATCATCCAGAACAGCAACATGTGGATTAAAAATATTGTGAGCAGGGTCAAGATTAAAGTGTTACTGAAAGTTGACCATGAGCCAACAATGCACCCTTGCAGCCAAGAAGGCCAACAGTATCCTGGGGTGCATTAAAAAGGGTGTGACCACCAAATCAAGGGAGGTTCTCCTCTCCCTCTACTCTG
Source organism: Antrostomus carolinensis (assembly GCF_000700745.2). NCBI lineage: Eukaryota > Metazoa > Chordata > Aves > Caprimulgiformes > Caprimulgidae > Antrostomus > Antrostomus carolinensis. Next base: position 143,780 of record NW_010336350.1, on the reverse strand, counting down.
CCCTGGTGAGGCCACATCTGGAGTATTGTGTCCAGTTCTGGGGTTCCCAGTTCAAGAGAGACAGGGAACTTCTGGAGAGAGTCCAGCGGAGGCTACTAAGATGACTGAGGTGCTGGAGCATCTTTCTTATGAGGAAAGACTGAGAGAGCTGGGCCTGTTTAGCCTAGAAAAGACTGATAGAGGACCTTATTAATGTTTATAAATATCTAAAGGGCAGGTGTCAAGAGGATGGGGCCAGACTTTTTTCAGTGGTGGCCACTGACAGGACAAGGGGCAACAGGCACAAGCTGGAACACAGGAGGTTCTGCTTAAACACGAGGGAAAATCTTTACTGTGAGGGTGACGGAGCACTGGAACAGGCTGCCCAGAGGGATTGTGGAGTCTCCTTCTCTGGAGATGTTCAAAACCCACCTGTGTGCAGTCCTGTGCAACATGCTCTAGGGGAACCTGCTTTGGCAGGGGGGTTGAACTAGATGATCTCCAGAGGTCCCTTCCAACCCTTACCATTCTGTGATTCTGTGAAAGCAATGGCAGCTGCTGCGTTATCATTGAGAAGTGTGTCCTGAACTGGAATATTAAGCCTGTACCAGTCCAATTTGTGGGAATTTTGCATCAGACACCAAGCTTCACAAGTCTGAACGCATTTTTCTAGATTTCTGTATTTAACAGAAGCAATAAGAGAAAAGTGACAACATAAAACTAGCTGGCAGACATTAACTTACCCACGCAGAAGGTTCCATCGTTAGGTACAAAAGTTTGTTGCCCATTGCTGGATTTAAAGCCAGGTGCGCACATGCAGAAATAGCTTCCCACTGTGTTTGTGCAATTGGCATGCTCTCCACAAGGCTGAGTAGAATTTTCACATTCATTATCATCTGTCAAGACATAAATTATGGAGAAATATATTTGCATTTGCCGACTGAAGAAAACAGTAAAGTAAAATCTTAATTTGACCTCTGGTATTTTATTTATGCAAGTTTTGAATGCTGAGCTGGCACTCTTGGTGTTTGTCCATGTAGTTTTCCCATTACCAAGGATGTAATCAGGTGTTCAGCAGCACCCTTCTGTCCTCATTCTATGTGAGTCAACTAATGAGAAAACCAGTGGGATACTGAAGTGAATGGTTTAAATGAATATTCACTTAGAATAAAGGATTGAGATAAGTACATGTTCTGCCATGGTTGTACTTCATAACATTTTTTAGTACCCAAAAATCTACAGGTAGTCATACCAAGGATGCATCTGGGAATTTAGAATCATAGAAAACAGAGTTCAAAAGGATATCAGGAAATCACCCCTTTTGTTCTCTAACACCAAGTAGGATCAATATAGCTAAACTGACAGGTTTTTTTTCTGGCCTGTTTTTGAAGACTTTCTGTGGTACTTCTCAGCTTACTAAGTTTGTCCTACTGACTGACCTGAGTTTTCAACCACACTGTTTTTTTCTTAGTTATCCCAAAGATATTTACCAACAGATGAGTACGATTCATGGCTTGATCTGTACCTCTTAGCAATTGCTGTGCAAGTCACCGGTTTTGTACCTGCAAAATTACATGATCTATTTTACAGTGCTGATCTCACACCCCCAGTGTTACAGGAAAAAAGGAACTATATGCACAAGTTTTAAGACTACTTCCTCTCTGCAGAACCTCTACACATGCTATCATTGTGAGCACAGGGATCTAGCTAGCTTCATCAAATGAAGTCATAAACTCATGCTTTGAACTGCATAGTTGTCTTCTACAATGACTCAATAAAACTGTTTCCTCTCCAGAATCTTCCATGGTCCCTCTTACCTATTAAACAGTTTTCAGACTAAACTCAAGAAAAATTTCAAATGTTTCCTTATCCAGACACTCTACTTACGAAACCAAGAGCAACACTCACAGTACTGATAATTCCATCTTTCCAAATAGGCCACTTCTCCCAAAACACCCCAAAGCTCCAAAACAAACAAATCAATGAAATTGCCCCAAAGAAGATGACACTCTGAGTAGAGTTCTCTATTTTCAGCAAAATGAAAAGAGTTAAAAGCTTCCTGAAGTCTACTGGGATTTTATTCTTGTTCTCAAGCAAAAGGTACTCATAACATGATGAATGACAGGAAAGAATTCTAACAGGGAGAGAAATAACAATTTATTGCAGAAGAGGAATGATTAAGGAGCGTGACAGGGAGAAGAAATATGATTTCAGAAAAGACGCCCAGGGATGAGTTTCAGAAAGGTGCTTCTGCTTCCTGATGGTCAGTGTTCTCATAAGGTGTTTACAGAGATAGGGTACAGATAAATAAAGTGTCACATAAGCTAGGGAAGTGACAAGATTAAAGTACACCAAGATCTGTAAAGTGTTGCAAGAATACATTTCTGCAATATAACTTAGTCACAACCCCTAGAATAAGGTTGGAAAAGGATATTTTTCAGATTTGAAGTCTGATGTCATTTTGAATGTTTCTCAGTTGACTCTCAGATGCAAATATCAATTCAGAACTGCAGCTTTCCTCTGGGGAATTTGGGTCAACAGTATCAAATGGATTACGCTCATTATAACTAAAATTGAATGTAATTTAATGAGGAATCCAAGTAGAAAAGCACTTTGCCAACACAAGTAAAAAATATTTATTCTACAGCTTTGTTATGCATGAGAATACAGCAGAAAAGGTGTATGATTTGGATTTTACTTAAAGAATGAAGAAGTAAAACCAAATTAGTTTAAGTGAAATTATGATAGGGGGATAAAAGTGTGTTGTTAATCCAAGTTCAGAAAGCTAAACATAAGGATATGAAAAAATCCAGTTTGGCACATGGCATTGCAGTGATCAGACCCCAGAACACTTTACAAATCTTGGCAGCAAGATCCACTTGTTTGAATATAATTTGTGTTTGCCTGTGTGTTTGGCTCTTTTGCAATTCTAGTTTGCTCCCAGACCCTGGTATTTCATGACATAAAGAAGTGGACTACCTTATTAAAACTGCCAAGTAAATTCGGTCTTGAGAAAGTATTATAGATTCTAGAAAACAATGTGTTGACTTTGGAAAGCTCATGGGATAGTAGTCATGGAAGATGAGAAGCAGAAAGACACTGGTCACTGCAGGATTTCATTCAAATAGCAGGAGAAGGAATAACAGAGCTGATAGGAGAAAAGCAACAGGCTACAAACAAGAACTTTTCTTTTGGATTTGTTTTCTAGGAGCTCAACTATATAGTCCTCAAAATCCAGCACGAGTGCCTTTTTCAAGCTGGTCCAAAATTTTTTTAAACAATATTAGAATCACTTATGCAGCGTTCATCAATAAATTCTTTACAATTATGCCTAATTAACTCTACTGGATTATTGGTGTTTTTCCTCAATATTTAGGATGTCTGTACAGGGTTTAATAGTGACTATATTGCCTAAGAAGGCTTGCCTATTGAAAGAATTGTTTTGACAATTTGAGAAAGCTTTAGAACATGGAAGAATAGCAGTAACCTACATTGCAAACACAAGAATGGATATTTTTAAAAGTTAAATTCATAAGGAGCTTTCTTTTCACTATTCCCATAGTCTAGTGTAATACTGAGCAGATTGTGCTGGGGATAATTTACTGGACCACATCCTGCTTCCATTGAAATTAATGGCATAAAAGTCACTGACGTAAGTAGGCCCAGGGTGGTGCTCGCTATGGAAAACTACTGAGTTAATGAGCCAACCAATTGAGGAAGAATTTTTCCAGAAAAAAAAAAAAAAAAAAAAAAAAAAGGAATTTCATAAATTTCATATAGGGTTTGACTAGATGTCTTTAAATAATCTGCCTAATTTCACACAAAATATTTTACAAGATCGACAATGATGGCAAAAATATCATCTAGTATTCTGTATAAGCTTTTTGAATTTTTTTCTTCAGACAGCAGTTCAATATGAAGCCCAAGGGCTTAAAGTAATTTTCCAAATTTTACATGATTTATAATATTATTGGATTTATGATTTAAAGGATGTCAGGAAAAACCAACAGGATTCATAAATGGAACTTTTTCTTTTTTGGGGGGAGGGGGATTGTTTTCTAAGAATTTTTTTTTTCTATATAGAGATGATACTTTAAATGACAGTAAGCACCTGCTTTGTTGCTACCTAATTACATCATGTGCATTCACTGCTGGCATAGATACCCATTGGACAGTACCGACAGTATTTCAGGAATGTACATTCATTTAAAGACTTTTTTTTTCTTTGTTTTGAGTAAATGAAAAAAAAATGGGAGACTTTTAGAAAAAAGATTGGCCAAATGACAAGGTTAATTATTGTGGTTAAATGGTAATACAGCATTTGGCCTTTTTGATACATAGGATATTTGCAGAATAGCTGAATTGTTTTGAGAAATTATTCTTTGATGGGTGGGGAGCAGGTTGTTGTTTGGGTTTGTTTTGCTTTTTAGTTTTTGTGGGTTTTTTTCATGGCAGTTCTATGCTATTTGGATTGCTCTAAATTCTCATCATTAAAAATCACAATGTGAGAAAAGTTATAAATAGTTTCCTAGGAAATGTGTTAAATAACAAAAGATGGGTGGATATGGGAATGTTATGTATGTGCACCTAAATATTGGCAGGATGCTCACATGATACAGGTGTAAAATATGGATTCTCCATTTTCACCTAAAAATGCAGCTATTATGTATTTTACTGTACATAAATGTAAATATGGTTAGAAGGAATCAGCTACTTGCTGCATGTAACTGTTTCTCTGCTAGTCTCTTGAAAATGTATAAGGATCTTAAAGAGCAAAAAAAACCCTGAAAAGCTGATATACCCATTTCAAACTCAATTTGAACTGAGGATGGTAATTCTGTATTAAAAGCACACGTGTTCATTCATACACCACCACCGGTATAGGATTGAGTAGCCCCGCTCAGAAGTTTAGGCATTGATGGAAGTCTGCCCCTGTCACAAAGGACTACAAATTGGATCCAGCATTTGAATAATCACTCTATTACATCAGGTAACTTCATTAATTGTTAAGTAAAACATGCATGAATTTTGTTTAGCATTGATATAAAACATTTTTGTATAAAGTGCATTCAATTCTTTTAGACATTTTAGAACACATGAAATACAAAACGGGAGAATGACTTGTGGATTTTCAGGCCATGATGCAGTTGGGAGCTAGGGGAGTCTGATAAGATTTAAGAAATAAAGGACAGAGGAAATTTCTCCTATCATATTCCATACCCTTTCTAAAGTGCAAGTTTTACCTTGTCATATATCCTGTTTTAATACTAGGTGGTTATCAAATTATAATCTACAACAGGAAAATGCCAGGGCAACGACAGCTACAAATGACATAATTTGTTATTATTGCAACAAGCATAAGAAAATGCTTTGAATTATCAATTTTAGACATAAGATTTTTTAAAATACTGTTTACATATTTTACATGAAAAATATCATGAGGGAAAGTCTTATGGTAGTGGATTTATCCAAACAGCTTTGAAGAGTTTCCATTGCACTGAGTTCATGTCTATGATAGACTTTTGGCTATATGATGACATATAAAATTAAGAGTTAGTTTGGGGGTGAAACTTGTCATATTAATTCACTGGTTTTTTTTTTGGTTGTTTTTTTGTTTTTTTAAATTTGTAAGTGACCTGATTGGAAAACTAGCAATGTTGAACTTGTAGTTTGGTCACTGGTGATAGCCAGCTGGAGGACTCCTGTGGTGTGATGGCCCATGGCTGAAGGAGCTTGACACCTGGGAGCCCACCACATGGAAAGCGTGCCCTGGAACTGCACAGCCCATGAGCTCCACCCTTGACTTCAATGCTCCCAGCTTTTCTGCAGAACAGCTGGAATTCCCAAAGTCTTGGATCAAAATCTGCCAGCAAGACCTACATCTCCCAAGGCTTTCTACTGGGGCCTTGCTACAGGCAGACCACTTGAGGTTGTTCCTCTGCTTCTTTGTCAGGGTTGCAGTCCTGGCTCCCCACACAGGGTAATTTGTGCTGTGGCCAGGATGCTTTGTGGTTTCTGAATGTGATAACCAGCCAAGCTGGCCAGAGAGGCAACAGGCTTCCCAGGGCAGCAGAAATCTAGCTGTTGCAGGTGAACTATTTTGACACCTTGACATTCCAGAGAGGATTTTAATGAATTAAGAACTTCTGATTTAGGGCTTGAGTTTGATAACCTGAGTTTTCCCAAAGCCATTCCTGAACAAGCATAGGCACAGTGGTGTGGTTTTCATAAGTTTAATGAATGCTTGATATTACAAAGGACCACAAGCAGCTCATGCTGAGGCTGTTATGGTATACTACAATATATTCACATTCTACTCAGTGCATTCCCTAGATGATGTAAAAAGCAATTAAAACATTGACAATTAAATTTGCCGCAATCCAGGCCTTTTGAAATCAAGGTTGGAGGCCCCTGGGGCATAACCATCTATCAAGAACAGCAGTGGCAGCACAGGGCTGGGGACCAGTATCAGACACAGTAGTCTGGAAAGTGGACAGCACTGGGTAGGAAGGAAACGCAGCCGGAGCAGCTGGGGAATACAGTGATTCATTGCATCCGGCTGTTCTCTTTCGACAGCAGCCTCTGCTGCCAAAGCTGCTATGCAGCCCCAGGGGGAAGCTAAAACTACCCTTCCCTAGTGTAACCCTCATGGGAGAAGAGTACTTCAAGTGCCTCACTTAACCCCTCAAAAGCAAGGAAATGAAAGGCTTCCTGTAAAACAAATTCTAGTGCTACTAACCCCGCTGTGCATAGCTTGTCTGGAGGTCTCAGAACAGTGGGTGATCTTACATACATTACTTCTATGCTGCAGGACTGTGCATCTACAGCCATCACAGCCAGAGTTAAGAACAGCAATACCATTAACAACCTTGCCTTTCCTTCCTTGTGATGTGTTTCCATTAATGGTAATTTAACACAATTTGTTTATGATTCTCCAAAGATTCAGCATTTAAGTTTGGTCTAAATCAGCATGAAAGAGCAGATGCTTAGAAAAACCACTTGAGACTGCAGAACTGGGCTGGAAATCTCATTTAAATATGAATTGCTTTCATAATGGGCCTGATTCATCTTTGTCCTACACTGGGGCAGGGGACCATGCAGTTGCTGCATAGGAAATCTTGCCACTGCAAGCTCTGTCCTGCTAAAATTTCCTAACTCTCTATCTCCTTGCAAGAGCTCTTCACAATGCTCTCTCAGGATTTTTTTTTTTTTTTTTTTTTTTTTTTAATATATATAGCTTGGCAGGAGTTTTTAACTGGTTTGAAACTGATGGCTCTGCAGCTAGCTGGACTCCTAGAAGTCCTTAGATCAGCAAACAAATATTTTCTCTCATGTTCTTCATAGGCTATGCGTACACACAGAGATGATTTCAGATCAGCAATTCTTTCATGTATGGGTGAACTAAAGGGCCTCACAACAAAAAATTCCCTTAGTCCCAGTTTAGGGAACAAGACAGAACAGTCTGAAAGAAGTAAACTCGTGTTCCTACATATTCAAAACACATTCAGGTTGAGTTTCAGAGAATGGCCAAGGTTTGGAGAGGTTAATACATTATCTAAACTGCTTCTCTCATCTGTTGCTGGCATTTTCAGACATTACAAATTAAACATGAAAAGCATTTATTATTGGGTAAGTGCCAGTGATGAAATTGTCATTTGTTTAGCCACACAGAACAACCTGCCTTTTCAACAACTGTGAAGTATCAAAAAAAGAAAATCTGTAATTTGTGATCACTCATATGTGAAGAATAAGGGAGGGGAAATCTTTAAAAGTGCTAGTCCTTGACTGGAAACAAACCATTTACCCAGACAAGCACCTGTAGGAATTTGAAAATAAAAAGGAAGAGGGTGCTCAAATTAGTGAAACAGAGGGAAAGGGGGGAATAAATAGGTGTTGAGTGACCCAGCACTGCCTCCCCTCCTCCTCTGGAGAGGGGAAGGAGTCTCTGCGCACTGCAGACAGCAGAAACAGGCCCCCACCGCTTCCACCCAGAGGAGACCTTAGAGCTTCACTGACCAGTAGACACCCAGCAAGACAGCTTTAGAGCTGCACAGCTGCAAGTGTGGAGCTTCAGTTTGGGTGTCCAAACCCCAAACTAGTTATTTATTGTCTGGCTGACCAGATCATGAAGGGAAGACCTGTGCGTGCTATGAAGATTCACCCATTCTATTACAGGCAAGTCTCAGAGCTGGTCAGGCATCCCTTGCTGATGTAGTGAGCAGGGTCTCAGGACACCAGTCAGGGGTATGGGTGAAGAGCACAACCCACATCACAGCTCAGGCTCAAGGGACTGAGAGCTGCCACTCACTCTTCGGGGAAGCAGACTGTGACCTCCTTGCACCTGGAGCACTCCAGGCTCCACTTCTACCTTCCTCCTAGGAATGTGGCATTAATTCACCAGCTGAGCAAGTGGCCTGATGAGCTGCTAAAATGCAAAGCTAAAGAAGGAGAGAGACTACAGCAGAGTAACAGCATAGATAATAAAATGGAAAAAAAACCAAAACAAAACAGGATTAAGATGGTCTGCTGGGGTTCTCAGACTGGCTTCAGAGGTGAGCAGTGAAGACTGGATGAATTCTCTGGAAAACTGGGTTAGAGACACTGAATAAAAGGGGATAAAACAATAATCTCATTTTCAGTTCCAGTCACACACAGCTCCTGGTTAGTCACACCATGAACTCAAACAACACAAGGCTCCCATCTGATGGGATGTGAATGAGCAAGATGTCACCACTCAGATCTAAAAATTTTGGTCCCAGGCAAGAAATGAGACAAAAGGAAAATAGTTTAACAAAGAGTTTGATTAGGGAGGAAAAAAACTTCCAGACAGCATTGTCCCAAATTTCAAAACAACAAAAAAACCAAAACCAAAAAAATGTTTATTCGGAAAACACAGCCAGGAAATGCATCACCACTTCACAGCTTACATATGAAAACCACTGTGGTGTCATCATCCTACCAAGATGTGAAAGAGGGGGTAAGTGAAAGACCACACAGCTTGAATGAGGCAGAGGAACATTAAGCATTATCTGATGAGCTTTATCAAACTTGCTACAAGCATCTACAAGCATGCAGCAAAAGCTGTGATAAAAAAATTATGCTGTCCTCTATCAGGATATGGATTTATCCTGCAGTCACAGAGGACTAAGTCCTGGGCTCTTTAGCACCACATAGCAACAGTGGCACTGTGTTCCCACCATGCCAAGGAACCTTGGCTGGAAGCATCCAGATGCCTGACGAGATCATCATGGTGCTCTGAGCACTCTGCAGAGTACAAGAGGCAGTTTCAAATGCTAGGGAGCTGTGAGACTGGTGAGTTCATTCACAGGTGGCACATAGCAGTGGACACAAATAAGAGCTTTATAAATCATTACAGAGCTCCAGGTAACTATCCAGGTACAGAGCTAGTTGTATGTTAAAGGTACTTTTAATTGGAGTTGATGGGAATCATCAGCTGTCATTTTGTTTGGGGTGGTTCATATTATACATTCAGGAGCCAGAGATTAAGATCCAGTTGCTGAAGTCCTCCCTAGACCAGGCAGACTGATGTGTTTGAACTAAAGGGCAAGCTCAGGTTCATCTCTAATCCTGAAGAAGGCTTTCCCCCAGCTCACCTGCTCCATCACTCTTTCTTGTGGTAGGCTCTGAAATAACAGGACTGTTTTTGCATTTACTTCCAAGTTAACAGTACATGCTCATGTTTGGTTTAAGCATGTGAAAAGTCTGTTTCCATAACAGAGCCTGGCTTCAAACTCACTAAAGTCCAAGGAGTGGCTCCCATTAGCCTACATCTTTGCTTTTATTGAAGCAAAGGTGCAAAATTTTCCAAGAGCAGAAGTCAAGAATGAAGACCACATTGCTCTTCCTTTCCTTGTCCCACACAGATCTAATTACAAAGACCCAAGCTCAACATGCTGGCAGGCACCCTGTGTCAAGTGTACTATTTGAGGATTAGACAGAATGCAGTTAAGACAAATCATCAGTTTCTTGGTTTTCCCTCTTCAAAAACACAGAATTAAAACAAGCTGAAGTGCAGCTGAATGGGAATATGCTGGATTTGAACTGCCAGCAGTGTGCAGGTGTCAATGTTTTTCTCAGTGCTACCATCAGAAGGGTTTTAGAATTTTCCCTGTAATTAAAATTACATCATTCTCAATCCAGCTTTCACTTTTGTTGTCAACTTTCTTGTTTTCACTGCAACTCATCCTTCAACTGGGAAGTAAAACAGCATATGCACAATCGGAATATTTTTGCTTAAAGGAAAGTGAGCAGTATAGAGGTTACTAAGCACATCCCTTATTGAGAGGGCTTTGCCGGTGGATAACTATGGCCCTTATGGGACCTGAATGGGCAGTCCAAGTAGAAGTTCTGCTTCACACTACAAATAGACATGTATTTCATTAAAAAAAACAAAACAAAACCCCAAAACATCAACCCACAAAACAAAAGAAAAAACTCAAACAACCTGTAGCCAGACATTACAATTTCTTGCAGACTTCCCATTACCTTTTCCATGTATCATAATGCTGACATAGAATTGGCACCAAGAAAATAGATGTATCAGAATGGGAGGCTGAAATCTTGATTACAATCATTTATATAAACTGAAGAAAGGGTTAATGTTGTGATTTCTGCTGTGTACACATAATCCCCCAATACTCCAGTAGCCACTGTATAATAGCATTCAGGAAAATAAGACTCAAAGTTGTTCATTTCCTAATGCACCTGCTTCTTGCTATTTCCAACACTCATTTCTGAAAACTCTGCAGAACTTTCTGAACCAAAATACATAAACTCAGTATGGCACATGCTGGTGTTTGTCTAAATCCAAACTTTATTTAGCATATTGCAGCAGAAACTTTAAACTGTCCTCTTGTAGAGGAAAGTTTCCCAGTAGCTGCAAAGATACGGCACACTATCATGCACCAAATATTGTGATCCATCTGAACTGCATCCAACAGCTGTTAAATACATCTAAGAAAGGCAGTATAACCATATGAGGATTACTCTATATGTATCTAATCCCTGACAATTACTAGATGGATGTCCCTTACAGCCAGTTACACAAGGGCCACCGCTCAGAGGTCTTTATCTCTCCGACTTCTTCAACAACATCCCATCTAACAGCAAATGAAACACAAAGTTTGAAGTCAGGATAAACATGAGTTCCTACATCTCACATGACCAGACTACCTTCCTGTCCCTAGGAAGGTAAACTCTGTCACTTTACATTTACCACTTTAGCAGCATTTTTAGAAGGGAAAAGAAAAAATGAACTCTACTAAAAAGGTTTTCGCTAAGTCACAATATAACATTACTTAAGAGCTTTAGTAAGAAGCCTTTAATTTGGGCAACAAGAAGAGACCTATATGTAGAAAGGACAATTGGGCTTATCAGTGTTTAACTAGAAGTCTCTCTTCATGCTTTTCAATCTGCTACTTAAAAATAGGTGGTACATTATGAAGTGCAGGCACCATTGCACTACATTATCTTCAATAAATTTTGTCCTTTGAAAAAAATAATTCACTGTAACATATCTGAAACAGTATTGAAAACATTTCTTGCTTTTAGCTTTGAGATCTATATTATCTTCCATTTTGGATTTAAAAAGTAGAATATAATAAAAGATGTGGTTAAATTGCTTTCAAAGAAGTAATAGCTCAAATAACATGGAAGGCCATAAAACAGTGACTTCAGGAGAAGCTATTTTTTTTTTTTTTCCCATTGTGGAACAGTATACATTGATTTCTGAAACCACAGGCTAATTATGCTCTGAATGGACAAAGTTCTTTAAGGAGTCTAGTCTGGGCATCAGAGACAGAGTTCATTATGTACTTTTGGCAAACCCAAGTTACAGTACTCAAGACAAGAGTAGTTTGATGAAATTTGATTGCCAGTACTATTCAGGAGGTTAGATGAGGGGACCTAATGCTAGCCTATGAGGTGCATGGACCTATACTGTTCTAAGTTAATATTAAGGTTAGGTCATTAGAAGAAAATAACACCAATTAAAAAAAAAAATCTATTATTTGCTAAAGTCAATACTGTTTCATTCTTGTAAAAATTTCAAGTGAACTAAGCATCTGAAACAGTCACCAACATAGCTTTTGTGTGGCTTGGTGACAGCGTGTTTTTTTATATTATCTCTATTTGTAAATTATCCCATTTAAACGCTCTGAAATTTGATAGCTTCACTACTGGACTAATTCACAAAAGGAAATAATTTCAATCTATAACTGAGAAAAGCCATTAATTACTGGAAAACATCCAGTCTCCAAATCTGAAGATATCAAATAAGGTCTGGCAAGGAGGAGACAATTAGACTGAGGAATTCTACCCAGAGGGAAAACAGGCCAGCATTACTTCGGCTAGACTAATGACTTCAACAATAACCACTGAAGTATTTCCAGCTACTGTCAATGCTGTAAGTATTTAACTCCATGGTGAAATTGCTTTAACTACTGAAAGTCATATTCTCAGAGATTTACCCCAGCTAAGGCTATGGTACTGCTCAGGCTCAGTTAAAAGGTTGCAGAATTTTGGGCAATCACAGTAACTTTCCCATATAATAGCCAAATATCATCTTAGTGGAACTTGCTCATTTTAAAAGTATTTAACCCTCTTCCTTTCTGGAGCAACCTCTTCCAAAACCCAGATTACTCTAAAGGTCAGATTTCCTCTTTCATCTCTCCCTCCTGAGCCCTAGAGTTTTGAAGTGACAGAGCCTGTTGCCTCCTCATACCAAATTATAAAAAGAGCTAAGGCATGCAATCTGGAAAACTGTAGCTCCCATCAAGTGGCAGAATGAGTTAACTCACTCAGGTCCATTCATGAATTTTGAATATTAGGGGAGTATATAGCATCCTAATTCAACCTAAAGTAACTTTACCCTTGCTGACTACACCAACAACTCTGCACTTCAATAGTTATTACATACTAGGTTGAAATATACTGTTTATTCATAATCATGGTTGTCTATACAACTTTGTAATTTTCTGGTGAGGGTGTTTATTCTTAGATACAAGGGCTAAGGACTTTATTAGCCCAAAGATATGAAACATACTTAGTAGGCAAAAATATAAAAGTTCCATTAAAAACTTATCTACATTTTGGACAGAAGTAATACTTAAAACAGGGAATAATTTTTAAATGTGGCACAGTCAGAACTGAAAACACTTTCAAGTTTGCCTGTCATAACACAACCTGCCATATAAAGTGTTATTATGTGCATTTTAGGCCTGGAAGTACTGACAAGCAGGAGGGTGTAGATATGTTGTAGGAATGCTGTGTAGTTTTCAGCAACTGGAGAGATGCCTGCACACCACACTGGAGGGTTGCGCAGAGCTCACAGGCAGGTTGTACTGCAAGCAGCGATGCTACAATAGTGCTGCTCTCTAGCTGGGCTAATTAGCCCTTTAAATACAGTGTCTATTAGCATGGACATAGCATCGTGCTGCCCCGCCACACTGCTTGCTATTGCTTAACTTGGTTTATCCAGTACTGCACTGTCTCAGCTCAGTAAACACTTGGAAACAAAATCCCAATTACAAAATACAGAGAAAACACTGCTGCCACTGATTAGGGTGAGGGGTATAATACACATACTAAGAAGACAGAAGCCACAGAAAAGGAAGATTGTCATGAGGTACTGAATAAAGGAATGTAAAACAACAGATTTCCACAGACTGCCATGCTGGGGATCTGTCAGAGAGGGAGGCACTGCAGAAACATTCACTAGTGTTTTTCTAAGTATTACTCAGCTGCAATTTTCCCAGTTGGAAATACTAAAAGTTTTTTCCCCAAGCAAATCACTAAAAAAAAAAAAAAGTAGCTTCCCTTCACTTACTGAAATAAAACTCTCAAAGTAAGTGCCTAGATCTAAGTTCAAGCAAACATAATCAAGATAAATATCTAGATTATCAAATAGACTGAATTTGCAGAAACACTGGGTAGATTTCTACAGCATATTAAGTAACCCTGTAAACTGGACCATTTATTAGATATGTGTAGAAGGACTACAAGCTTCTTTCTTGAAAGTGTTGAGCAATAAACCAGTTTAGCAAAAAGCAAAGACTGTCACTTTATGTTTAATCCAGGAAGACTATTACATCAGGTATCAAATGTTTTTTTAATTAAAAAAGTCATTGCCTTTTGTCTTCTGCGCCTGTCTCTGAATGTACCAGCACAGGCAGTTCTATAGGATATCCTTAGTTTCGCTCCAAAAATCCCAGCTCAGTCAAGGTAATGAAGATCCCAGAATAGTTTTTTAAGAAAGGTTCTCTGTGCTCAGATTTGTTGCAAACTTTGTTATAGCAAGCATTAAACATTTATTTTGTTTACACAGTCAAGTGGAGTAGGTTTACCTCTCAAATCTAAATACAGGGTAAGCACAGAAAAAAATATTGTTTAAAAGACATTTATTTTCAAATGGTCAAGCTGTTAAATACAAAAATACTGGATTGGATCTTAAGTTCTTACTCCAGCTCAGAGTGCCAGATCAGGCACCATAAAGTTAACCTCCAGGATCCCATCCATAGATCCACTGAAAGACCTAGGATAGGGGACAGCTGAAGCCAGGAAAAAGGACATGCTGGGAATGGGACAGCAGCACACACTGGTGCAAAAAGGGTAATACCACGCTTTAGAAAGGCTGAGGTTTTGTAGAGGACTAATTATTGTTTAGATGAGGGCTGGACCAGTCCACAAATCCACCCAGGATTTTGAGTAAGGAAAGAGACATTCCTTTCATCTTAACTGGTGACATCCATGATACATCTGTTAGAGGAATGTCGCAGAGTCACTCTGTGAGTTAAAGTCCAGGAAAGAAGGAAGAATTATTTTTGAAGCAGGTACACTTTTAGGCCTTTAAAACTGCAAGATAATGATGGGTTTCTTGAGGAGCAACAAATTTCTTTAGAAGTTCATTTGGTGCCTGTTTTAGCCAAAGGCTGCACTGTCGTATTATTTTATGTTTAAACATACCCTACTCTGACAATCCACTGAAGTCTTTAAAGTCTTCTCATCTTTATTGCAGACAGTACTTTGATCTCAATGCCAGAAAAGGTCAACAGAAGAACTTCAGAATTAGACTTGTTTACATCCAACATACAATATAAATAAGTGAATGCAGCAAGGACATCCCAGGCAGATTAAATGAGACTATGTTTTCCTAGTTCTACTTAAGAAGTTTTTATTTTTGCCAACCATTTTGCAAGTGATGTCATCACCAAATCCAATGAAATTCACTCACTGAAGTGCTTTTCCCCTCAAAATGTTTCATCAATCATAGCTCAGAAAGGCTCTGTCTTAGGATAATTGCAACTTGGCATACCAACAAAGAGCATCCAAGCATCCTCAGCTTCCTTATCTATACAATGTGCAGGGATGACAGCCATTTTATTAGCTGAGATATTGTTACCCCCATCAGATAAAATAGCTTGTTTTGTTGCTTTGATGTTTTCTGTCACCATAGCAGAGCTGTCGTTTTCAACTACACATTGAAGAACGACTTCAGTGGCAGCTTATGTTCCTTCACAATAACACTGCCTGCAAATGTCTCACAGAAAGAGGCAAGGGGTGTACTAATTGCACTTTATCAGAAAGAGGTGGGAAGAGAAAACAGAATTTCTGCCACAGTTATTTCTAGTCAAGACATAATTGCAGAGTCTTCTCTTGTCTGCATTTTTTCCTTTTTCCTTTTCTCACTGGAGAGTGAATTCTCTCTGAAGGGAGAGCCAATTGAGAAGCCACCCAAAAATTATTTCGACCATCCCTGTTCTCCTGCTTCCACATACAGTATTATTAATCCACTGTATATTTAGTGGATTAAAATAGCATTTGGGGTAACTGCTTATATTTTACACTTCTCCACAATAACTACAACTATTACAGCACTCAAAAATATGCATCTTACTTCCACATGCTTGCTTAGATCATACCGACTTTGAAGGCTAACAAAAAATTCCATCATGCAAAGCAATATGCAAACCCATTTAATTTTCTATTTAAATCCTTCCTGACAGAGTGGACTTATCTTGAATTTCACAACAGCAAGCCTGTTAACCAAACTCTGAAGGTGGAAAAGTCTGCATGTCGACACCAGCCTTATCTCATTGTACTATCACTTGGGCAATAATGATATAAAGTGCTGTAGACACAATTTAATAATTCAACATTTGCCAGCTGCTACTGAAGACCTCCCATCTATACTAAGCACAGGGAAGGGCTGTGAGCTCTCCAATGGACTGCTTGACAAATACCGTCCACATCTTTTATATCAGCAGTGCTCTAGCACACAGATTTCTGCTGAGGGATGTTGTTGGGATGATAATGGGAACAGCACAATAAGAAGTCATCAGCCCAGCAGGAAATCTCACCTTTGGTGGCTACTTAGCAAGAGGTTGCCTCTGATAACAAATGGCAAAGTAGGCAAGTGTAAATGGTTCAGGCAATAGAGACATCTCTGTTGACCTTCACAGTTCTACACTTAAAACATGCCTCTAGAGAGACAAGAGGCATTTTCACAGGTGCCGAATCCAACAACCCTGACATAATGACACCCTCCCCTCATCACCTCCCCAGGTAAGTCCCAGATACCAAAAGTGGGTTCTACTATATTTTTTCCAGCTCTAAGTTGCTCTTTCTTCTCCTGGAAGGCAGCTCCCACTCGTCCTTTACACAGTAGTCTCCTTTCCTGATTTTCCACCTCCATCCATGCTTCTGAAGCCGCTTCCACAACTGGAGGTTGTGAGCTGGATGCACCCTTAGAGATGTGACCTTTAGAGTCTTGCAGGTTTCATTTTCATTTATTGACTTTGCTATAGAGTGTGGGTGGAAGTCTGGGGTATCACTTAACCTGCCTTTGTCTCAGTTCCCTATCTACAAATCCTTTTCTTCTACCTTGTCTGTTTTGATTTAAGCAAAACAGACCCAAACTCCTAAAGGTCACATGTGCTTCGATAGCAATATGAACTCATTTGGCAACTTCATCTGGTCTGGGCAAGGGTAAATCAAATAATGAATCCTAATAAATGAAACAAACCGAAACTTCCTTTCTAGCACTGCTTTCTAGAATGTTTTTACTTTGAATGAAAGATGGTGCAAGAATAAATTGCATAGCTAGAAAGGTACCTTGTTTCCCCATTAACAAGCAG
Source organism: Antrostomus carolinensis (assembly GCF_000700745.2). Classification (NCBI taxonomy): domain Eukaryota; kingdom Metazoa; phylum Chordata; class Aves; order Caprimulgiformes; family Caprimulgidae; genus Antrostomus; species Antrostomus carolinensis. Next base: position 126,648 of record NW_010336350.1, on the reverse strand, counting down.
AGCTAAAAAGGAAATTATGACATGGATTCAAGTGGTTGTAAGATTTAACCTTGAAATTCTCTTTTGATATCACAGAAAAGTTACACTTTGCACATACTTGTTTCTAAGCCCTGTGTTGTTCCCATTGCTGGGCACTGGGGATACATAGAGGAAGTACTCCAACCCAGTCAATGCATTCTCTCCTCACAGGAAGCAAACAGACCAAACCCTTCCCTAAAGCAAAGTTTCTTCTCCCATGGAAAAAAAATTCCTAGCATAAAATTTAAGATAAAAATTGTGGCCAAAAAAGAAAAAAAAAAGAGAGTTGTGATAGTTTATTTTGAGCAGAATTGCTTGTTATTTTTAAGCATAAATAGGCACCTCAAGGCTACAGTGCTCAGAGCTTTAGAAATGCCTTCAGTATATGAAATGAATACTTTTATAAGATTCAGTACTTTTTACTTAAGGCTTTAACTCTCGAAGTCACATTAGCAACTCTAATAGTCAAAGCTTATAGAAGACAAAACTCAAGTATTAAACTCCTAGCAACAGAAAACATCTATTTTAAATAAAAGAAAATCACATATTTTCATGTTTCCAGTTTTCCAGTTCGCAGGGCACACACATACATGAGATCTGATTCACAGATGCATAACTTGGCAACAAAGCTTCTGCAAATCCAGCAGTCCTACCACTTCTCATGAAATTCCTTGTTTTTCCAGTTTTGTATATGCACCCTGGGTCTACCACATTTTAGACCTCTTGAAAAAATAATAAAATATTAAGAATTACATAATTGTGCTACCCCATTTTGTTGATGCATTTTAAAAATAATCTTCACAAGAATTTGGCAGATCATAAACTACCAATAAAGAGAATAGAGACTAACAGTTACTGGAAAAGTCAAGGGCAGAGAATTACTCATTTCATTACCTGTACACGTTCCTTCAAACAGCTACTGCCACACTTGAGACTTACAGCTCTGACTAACATCTATTAACAGGGTTAGCTCATGCCTGCCTGCCTCACAGGGAAAGTAACCATGCTAGGACCCCACCTTGCTGTCTGCATTTAAAAACATGGAAGTGCTTACCCTTACCTGCTTTTTTCTTTCTGCTTCTCATTACCATGATTCCTGCTATATCCTGAAGCAGAATGTCAGTAGAAATCTCAGTGCTGTTTCCACTTCCTTCCCTTTTAATGGCTAGTTCAAGAAAGAGGTAGTAAATTGGCATCTGGAGTATTGGGGCCCAGGAAACTACTCAGCTGCAATTGAAATCTAGTGTGTGACAGGTGTGACGAGTTCTGGGAAAAAAGCAGAAACTTCCGCAAACGAACTGCAACTGCCAGAATCACAGCAGGATGATGAAAGGGGCTCTTCAATGAACAGAGTGTTCATTGGTCACTTATAAGGGATTATTCAATTATCTAATAATTAAACCTTTACATAATGAAATATTTTTAAAAAGGAGGAGGAGAAAAAACAGCAACAAGGACTTTGCTTGAGCAGATGTAAAACTGACACATCTGCCTCCCTCGATACTAGCAAATTGGCTCTTTCAATATGTTTCATTTGTTCTCCTGCCAATTGCTGATCTCTTGTCAATTTACTCTCAAACTTGGAAGAAAATTAAATGGTTTGATGACATACTGGTTTCTGTATTTTATCTTTGAAATGCAAAATATATATTTCAGTGATCTTAGAAATGTTTCACGTCTTTGAAATCTTTGCAATTGTAAGATGTTGGGCTTGATCCCCATCTGGAACATAAGGGCATAACTCCCTCTAACTAAATTAACCTAGGCAGTTTATCACAGCTAGTGATCTTGTCCATAGTTTTTCCACAGATTAACACAGAACATGTCACATGCTTACTTAGAAATATGCAACGTGAAAGAGGTGACTCCCTATATGCTTTAGGCATTCTTGAAAATACCTACACTAAATGATTGCCTAAAAATGCTTCCTAAAAGCCTTAAATACTCAAAATGAAACAATGGAACTGTCATCACAGCAAATTACACAAGGAAAGAAAAATCATAGCAACATTAACTGCATCAGCCACCTGCTCTATAAAGATTATTAAAATGATGGAAATAGTATGTTGGCTACATCATGCATGCAGACTAAAACCCCCAGCAGGTCCAATATCCCATGCTAGAAGTTGTAATTTATATGTCTGTAATTTATATGTATATTATTTATGCTCTACTATAACTTATACAACATTTATGAAAATACTGTCTGGAAAAGCCTGGCTACTGACTGGAGTACTCTCATTCCTTTCGCTGTGGCTACTTACTTCTTTAGTCACAACTTGACAAAAGGATTTTGGCACCAAAAGCAGGACTTTGACAAATGCCTGTGTTGGGCTCCTTGATATGCTCAGAACCGCTTTGACCCTGCCAACAATAAGCAGCTCAGTCTCTATTTTTCAGTGATTCCTCAATTTTACTGGGAACTCTTTATCAAGAAGATGGGGTGCTATAATCACAATTTGCCTAACACATACATGGGAATGTGTGTTGTACTCAACACAGCTGCAGACACTTATTCAAACGCAGGAAGAAGAAAAGGAGAAAGAGAAGGAGGTAGTGGCAATGTTCTCTTCATCAGCAGTGTTTTAACTTGCAGGAGTTTAAAGGCAGTCCTAAACAAACCTGCTCTCCTCTGGTCCTGAAAAACACCCTAATCACCCAGCTGCAGGCAGTACCTGAGCTGAAATGCACTCCATCCCTCCTACTGAAGCTACTCCTGTTGGCAAAGAAATTCAATCACCCTGAGCCTATGAGCATATCTCTCCAGCTGGGCAGGTAGCGTCTTCATGTGGGAGTCTTGATTTCAGGTTGCTGCCCTAGGGATGCCTAATATATTTTATTCAAGAATTGTTTAAAATAAAACAATCTGTCATATAAATGAATGGAAAAAGGCACATTTTCAGAGTCACTGCCACTATGGATGCCCAATATAGATGAAAATGCTTACATTTAGGCATTTGTGACTGAAAACAATGGCTTCCCTCTCTTTATGCTAAGTTCACCCATCTGTAAAACAGACATATTACAGTTTACCTAACTTAGAGAAATGGGATAATACAACTTTGGCAAAAGAAAGGCTCCATCACCTTGCTTTACTAGACATAAAAAATAATATGAATATATTATTTTAAATCAACATTAAGATAGCGTAGACTCCAGGACATTTCTAATATTGCTTTGTCTGAATAATGTAATCCATTTTCTAACAGGTTTCTTGCCGTGCTTGATATTCCACAGAGCCAGCCTATGTTACAAAATGTACATAGCTAATCGGCCGAGAAAAGAAATCATAAACAACACTTTATCCTGCATTATTTTATTCATGACAGCATTATTCCAATTGGTGCAGTCTTGAAGTATGGTTGGATCCTGGGATCATATAGTCATGCTGACATAGCCCAAGTTAATCTGCTTTAAACACTCCTTAATTCCAGAGGAGGAAGGTGGTACAAAATCTTAAAGGCTGTCATATCTGTTTTAAAACTTCCTTATGGGTCACCCCACCCCCCCTTTTTTTTTCCTGCTTTTTTTTTTTTTTTTTTTGCATAGTTGTATAAGGAAAAATCTCATTATACTGTTACCCATACTTTCCTAAGTGAGTAGTCTGAGCAGGGTATTGACTGCATTGGCAGTTATTTTCCAAGGTGGAAGTGACAGCAGCTACTGCTCTGATTGTCCCCAGCACAGAAAGTCTGGCTTCCAGGAGCTCCCAGAGCAGGCACCCAGCACTGCAAGAAACAGGAATCTCTTGAGCAAGTTTATGTTGTTTTTTTTCCTAGGAGCTAGACTGAAATTTTTTTAATATGTGCAAAGTGTCCACACATTCCTTACAAGTCAGCCACCGCGTATTTTCAGTAGCATTGTTTTCACAGGAAAATCTTTAGTGATATAGAAAATGAAACCTGTTATCTCTTTGATGAATGCATTTTAAAGTCCAAGGGTAAGTGTGGGTAAGCAACACAAGAAGACAGTGAAGATTTGTAGAGCGGTGACAAGAGCTGGCAGAAAGGAAAACTACTTTCTTTAGAAGTGGCTTCTCAGGGGTCATCTCCCAATATAATTTAACTCTATGAATCCACACTTGTACAGTATATATAAATTAGTACTAAAACGTCATTAGACACCATCCCTAGAAATTATTTTAGAGAAGTGGATCCCAATGCAGACATTGACCTGAGGATCTTGCTAGATCAGATGCTGAGAGCTACCTCCTATGACAGTCCTGGATACTAAGCCACTGTTAAATGTCTGTCTTGTCACAGATTTATTCTGTATGTGCTTGAAACTGCACCAGGTCACATATTTGGCAGGAAATGTAACCCGTCCACAAAGAGGATTTGATCCTTGGTGTGATCCTGCAGTTCTCAGGCACAAATAGCTCTCAGTAAAGCCAGTGTGAAGAATGTTTGTGTATTTCCATTTTGAGTAAGGGACAAGCCCCAAAAATGGGGTTATAAGAGCAAAAGCTCCTGTCCCCAGTAATCCACATGGCTCAGATGGCATGAGAAGGGATAGGCTACAGATACAAACTGCAGAGTGCACGAACATGATGCCTACATTTGAATTTATACAGAGAAACTGGATTTTTTTAAAATTGTTTTCCAAAGCCCCAAGAATTAGTATGAAAGAGAGCAAGGCATGGCTCCTGGTTGGAACAGCATCAGACAAAACAACTGAATGAATGACAACTTAGGGATCCTCTCTGTCCTGGTTTTTGCCATTAAACTATCACACTCCCCTAGAGCCAACAACTCCAAAATTCCCCCATCAAATTGACTCCCAGTTTTGAGACTCTCTTTGACTTTCTCTGCTCCTTTCTTCTGTTCAGGCGGTCCTCCTCCCCCTCCTAACAGCCATGCCCTGCCTTTCTGTCCTTTCTTGCTGACTGTATCACCTAGATTATAGCTAGGCCCATCACTCTGTCATTCCTTGTGCTCTGGCAGTACCACCCATTGCTGAAGGGTATGCATTTGGGATACACTAGCCCTTAAAACTCTAGGTGTGGATCTCAGCAATTGCTGAAAGTCTCCCAAGAAAAAGGGGAGAGAGGGAGAGCAAACCTGCAGTTATCCTCTGATATGTCTGCACTGCTCTCAATCTCTTCTAAAATAATGGAATAAATATTATGAGAGTAAAAATAATCTGGAACAACAGGGGAACCATGACCAGTAAAGAGTTTGTATTTTCAAAAAACAGATCATACCGGACAAATATAATTGCTTCTTTAGAATTTTCTAGGTTAGTGTATGGAAGGAAGAGAGTGCAATATATCTGGGCTGTAGTGTAGTGTTTGATATAGTGGCTCACAAAATCTTATTAGAAAAATAATTTATAATGTCTTGGATAAGAGTGCTATCATGTGGATTGAAAACTGGCTAAAGGAATGCAAACAAAGGATAATGAGTCATGACAAACAGCACTGCACTGAGCTGTGAAGAGGTATCCAGTTGGGTTGCCACAGGAGTTGGTGTTAAGCCCAGTTTTATTTTACATATTTATTAATGCTCTGGAAAAAGAGATTAACAGCCTGAGAATTAAATTCACAGATGATACTAAATTACTAGATGTTGTTAACACCAATCAGGACAGAGATATTCTATAGAGGGGAAGCAGAGAGGATGGGAATGGGAAGAGTCAGTGACCATATTTACCTATACAAATATGTGAGGGAGGGTTTTATTCTCAACTGACAACAACAGGAGCCCACTGGCAGACCAGCCAAAAGCAGTTTACACCTGACCTGTCAAAGGCTGGAGCAGAGAAATAATAACAAAACCAGAGAGGAGATAATTATTAATTATAACATTTCCCCAAAAGATACCAGGAAAGGTTTCAAGCTCATTTTCTAGTCTCAATAAGTTTCAGTGTTTGGGATTTTTTAAGATTTTGCCTGGTTGCATGCTGGTTACAGAGGGATGTAGCATATAGCAATGTAATACAGTCATCTGTCTTCACATCACTATATCATGTCAATTTTCTGAGGAGAAATCAGGGGTAAAAATCTTCCCATTTTCTTTGTACACCTTGTTTACTTATACTATTAACATGAAGAGAATAGAAGTAGTAAAAACTGACACAGGGATAATAAGCTCTTTCAGGAATTTCACTTTCCACAAGCAACTCAACACCGCCTCCTCTCCCCTCCCCCCAGCCCAAATTGTATCTGCTTAGAGATGTAAAAGCAAAATAAATTCTCTAGCTATTTGCAGAAGCTTCCTAATAGACTTCACATTACAGAATGAAAAAAAGATTATTTTTTTTCAAGCACTATGCTCTATGTGCTGTAAAAAACCTGTGAAAGTATTCCATTGTCCTAATCTATCTTAGTGAAACTATGTGCAGAGTACTTAACTACACTACATTTTTATTTATTTCTTATCCATTTATAAAGTTCATTTTTATGATGAATTGGATATGGATCTAAATTTTGTAATTAAGTTTTTGGACCTTTTATATAGATTAAAGGAATTAAGATGGTTTCAATGCCGTTTAAATGTACATAGTATAGTTTATATACCTGTATGTATTTATAAAGAATCTTTCTTTACTATTTTATAGCCCAAGGAGCAGGAAAATCCAAATAAACTGTAGGTCTAATGCGACTTTTCAGTTCAACTAAGATTTTGTCTCTTAAGATAACATTACATTACTCAAAATGAAGCCAAGCAAAACAGATGGGAACATCTCATATAAAAATGCTTCTGAATACTTGCAGCAAACAAAACATTCCTCAAGATCTGCAGCTACTGAGACCTGACTTCCTACCTTTTTACATCTTAAGTTTGCTTGCCTTTGCTGGCTAAGAAAATGCAAGCTCAAGGTCAATTTTTTTTCATGGCTCAAGCCAAAGTAAATTTACCCTTCCATGTGGATTCTTCACATACACTCACAGTGTCTGTGAGTGTACAGTGTGACTTTTCACTTCAGGTTATTTACACAAAACTTTCAATTTTTAAAAAAATGTGGTGGGGTTTTTTTTGTTTTGTTTTTTCAAATTTAGTGGAAGACAACTGAGTTTAAAAGGTACCAAGGATGATCACACTTCAATGTCATTCCTGCAGAATAATTTAACATGTTGGCTAAAATAAAGTCACTCATTAAAGATTTCATTATTCTCTACTTTTCTTCCTGGCTAGAAAAGTTTGATATGGAAAACTGGAGAAAAATCAACCTGTGAGGGTGTAAGTAGTTAGCATGTAAGTGCCTTCAGGTTGCTTCAAGTTAGAAGAGAGGACAGCTTCAGCAAAGGTGCGAAAACTATGTCTGGCTCCAATTACAGATCCTGAATACTTGAGGATCTGATTTCAGATGCCTACCGTGGTACAGAGCAGAATCTGACAATGACTGCCATCGTTGATGAAATGAATCAGCCTTTTGAAATATCTGTCACTGTCAGTGGCCACTATTTTTTCATATAAGTATCCCCAAAGAGACTACTAAAGGAGCAAGGTTAAAAATTTCCAGGAGGAATTTGGCTGTAGTAGTATCCCAGTCAATATAAATTTTGATTTTGTACTATGCTTTTACTTGCTTGACATAAAACAGAAGTATGTGGATGCTTTATTTTTTAAGAGAATGTTACATGTCATAAAATTCTTAGGACTGGAAGGGAAAAATCCCTGGGCCTGAATCTCAGTCCATGAAAACTGGTGTAGTTACTTTGAATTTAGAGAACGCCTTTCAAAGCAGATAAAAACTAATTTAAATGAGTTCTATTATATTACAATTTTCTCTTTTGTCTCAATAATTGAACATATATTTTCTGTGGAATATTTGCAGAGACTTTTTCTTCCACCAAAATCTGAACAGAAGTTACACCCAATTTTGCCTGGAAAATTTATGTTGAGCTTGTTTCTAGCAGCAATCTGGCAGCATCTTTAAAACTACACAGCATTGTGATTATCTTGCAAATTCAAAAGACTTTGATTCTGAACTATACTATTTTCCATAGAGGTAATATCCTCAGTGCTAGTCTGAATGTTAAGAGTCAGTCTCTGGCTGGATTCTCTACATTTTCTGTCTGTGAACACATAGCACTTGGCCCTTGATTACTACTTTTAAATTGATCTGTTGCTTCATAAAAGTATTTCAGAGTATCAGCTTCCAAATTAAAGATTTTTCTCTCAAGCTCTGACTTTGAGAGTTTACAGTACAGAATCATGCAGTCCAGCTACTTGAATCAAACTGAAATCCATCCATCTGCAATTCAGATCCAAATTCTTTCAGTGCTGTTGGCTCATATCTAGGTAAAGAGCAGCTGTTGTCCTGTTAAAGTGACTGTAAATAATTCTAACTTCAAGCTTCAAGAGTGAAATTTACCCTGCTTCACTGGGGACCACTTAATCCCCAGGATGTTCCTGGATTTGGTCTTCAGCTGGTGGGAGTTGCATAACTCTGCTGTCATCAATTGAGTTGTGCTGCTTTACAGCAGGTGAAGATGTGGCCCCGGAAGTCAGTGCACAGAAGTATGGAGCTGCATGCCAGCTCTGCAGCCAATAGGCCAGAGTGCACTTGGTGGGTACAATGGGATGTAGGGTCATTAGGCTGAGTCAGAAACCCTAACTTTACGCTAATTGTACAGGGCGCTTGCACCCATAGACTCCAGGTGAGGAGGAGTAACACGCTAGGGTTTCTTTCTCGTGCTGTGACCATCTCTCATTTTTCATCCCCAATGAGTCTGTTCATGTGCTTTTTTGGGAGTTACATACATTCTGTCACATAAACAGTACCACACCAGAGAAAGACTTGTTTACAGCAGAGATTCAATAAAGTGTCTAAAGGAAGAATTTTTCAATGAAAAGAGATGGGCCCTAACCAAGAAGAAAGGTACTTGTTGTTAAAGCAACTATATAAGAATAGCAGATGAATCATGATGCGATAGCACTATTTGAAAGGATGTTTTGAATGGAGCTGTCAGCAAGTATTTTAATAGCAAGTCTTCAATTTCTGCTTTATGGGGTTTTTAACCACAGAGAAGAAAACATAAGTAACAAGGAGGGATTTAGGAATTGTTTAGTGTTTGGCTGTTCAAAAAAAGAAAAAGAGCCTTCCACATGCATTGCAGCTAATGAAAATTGCCATTATGTGTTTTTTTTTTTTTTTTTTTCCTCCATTTGCGGATGTTAAACACTGTAATAATGCAACGTCCTTATGATTTTCTAAATCTTCTCAATAAGGAGGATATTATCTACTTATTTAATTACCGAATCTCTGAAGGCAAGGAGCTGCTACCAACAGCAGCTCCAGCTGATTCACATAGTTTCCCTCCCTAATTAAAGGGTCTTTGCAGTTAAAAATAAAGTAATAAATCAATCAAAAGCCCAACTGCCAACAGATGATAGGGGGAAAAAAAAAGCACTTCAGGGACAGATTTTCAATTGCTCAGCACCCACAACTGGGATTATTCTTTTGAATCAACTCAGTTGTCCTTTAGGCATCTAGGATAGAGCCAGTGAGTTCAAAAGTGCTCAACAAATATTTATTTGGAAAATCCACCCCTAACTGTGGCTTTGTGTCCTACAGCCATTGTGGCTTGCAAGAATCAATTGGAAATTACCTCTATGTTGGAGGAAAGTAATAAGCCTCACCCCTTCTGCAGGAAACACTATTGTACTCATCCATGCTCTTGCCATTGCTTACTGCAACAAGAACAGAGGCAGCAAGTATATCAAGAGACTATTTTTACCACACTGCCAGTGAGAGCAGCGATAGCCTTGCACTTGGATTTCTGTTGCAGCACTCAAAACCAGATGTCCATATTGCAGCCCAGACCCTTTAGTTTGAATATCAAGCTCAAAATTGAATGCTGCTGTCATGCATAGCATTCCTTGAGGGTAATGTGCCATTGTCAGGCTAAAAGTATTCTGAATGTTCATCAGTCTAAGGCCAAAACTTGAGTAATAATTCCAGGGCACTTTACAGCTAATAAAAGCTGCAATAACTTTCTCTGAGAACACAGAATACAGCCCAGAGGCCTTTTAGCACATCCCTCCCCTCCAAGAAAAAACATTTAGCAGTATTGGCATACTACCTGTTTATTCAAGAGGACGTACAAGAAGTTCAGTTAACAGTTCTTTCTTTGCAGCCAACAGCTGTGTAAATATTATCCTAGCCTCTCCTTTGACATCCTCTAAGCCTCAGACCTCATGTGCAAAATGATAGAGCTCAACACTTCTGTAGCCCACCACTGTGTCATGACACGCCTAGAACTGATATCTAGTTTCTCCTGTGAGAGCAGTGATGCAATATGATGCACCCCAGAAGCGACCTCATTTTTTAAAGACAGCTTTTTACTAAGAATTTCCTAGATTTTAACCATGGAGTTGAGTATGATGAAAACTTCATGGAATAAACATACCAAGATTTGCATGACAACCCTAAAAAAGCAGCCAAATTGCAGCTCAGCATCGTTTACAGCTGCTACCCTGCATAGTTTCTATTTTGATTGGCGTAGATGAAAAGCTGTCTTAAGTTTTAGAAACTTCTCCTCTCTTCTTTCAAGTCAATACACTTTTGAAGGCTATTTGCTTTTCCCATTTTCTCTGTGGTAGTTAAGGAGATTAAAATCTTTCTGTATGCACCAGATGTCCTTTACACAATGGGACAGAAATATTGATATTTTTGAATTGCACAGTGGGTCATATTTATGAATTGATGCATGCTTCATCATAGCTCTAAATAGTGAAATGTTTTGGATACATACAAAGGGTCCAAATCTTTTTGCCTGAGTACCTGTGGCTTCCACCTATCTCCCTTCTGAACTTCATATAGGCTGATTTTGAAAAGGTGGAGCTTCCTCAGGATCCTTGATAACTGCTAAAATTATTTATTCAAGACAATAAGTAATGCAAAGCCTCCACTGTAATATGATTTTCCATCTAGTCCTTTCCATCACAACAAAGAACTAATGCAAGGCTCAGAGCTCCTATCTAGACCCACAGAGCTTAGCTGAACTCTTTCAGTTCATGCCAACATACTGAAGATTTTCTCTGGCATTTTTTTTTAGGACATCTGATGTTACAGAGATCAGTGATGAAGACCTTCATGTGGTGCAGAGATCACAGCTGCAACAACTCCATGCCCTCCATGATACTCTTGACACAAGCTGTGAGCCAGGGCTGTGTTGCCCTCAACTCATTTGAACTCTGGGGACACCCGAAAACCATTACAACATTAGGAGGGCAGTGAGGATCACTGGACTGTCTCCCAACCTGGAATTGAACATGAGGAGACAAGGCAGTGGTCCTGGGAATGGATCTGCAGCTCCTCTGAGCAGATGGGGCAGGAGAGAAGCAGTGGTCTCCTGGTGTAGGACAAATTCACTTTTACTCTTAGTCTTCCTTTGGTAAATTTCTGGGAATGAAAACTGCAATACTTCAGCCCAATTTCACATTCTTTAAAACTGAAATGCAGACACTTTGCCAAAAATAAATATTAAATATATAAACATGCAAGTCACCATCTATGCTTATGCTCTCCCTCACTCTAACTTATGTAGATTGCTGCCTATGTGCATAGCTTTCATTACAAATAAAACATAAAAGCCAAGGCATATCCTGAAGAGCTATTTTTCTTTATTGCAACACCATTACATGAAGCCTACTAACATAAACAAAGATTGGACTCGGCTGTTTTTGAACAAATAACCATTTATTGTCAAGGCTTTTCAAGAGCTTTCATTTTCCTTTTTGAAAAACATGATCCTGTGCCAACCTAACAAATGTGTAACATTAGGTAATAAGCAAAATAATGGGACACCCTGCCACACTAGTTTATAGACAACTTTAACTGTCACAGTTGTACAAGTCTAAGCTAAGGCAGAAACCCAGTTAAATAAAGTAGACATATTAAATCAAAAACCCACCTATGGACTCCCTCTGGGCATAGCTGCTGTTCCTAAATGTTACAATCAGCCTTTCAAGTGGGAGGATGCACCAGAATAGCAGTCCAAGGGCAGAGCAGCCTCCATGCTGTGCTCTCCTCCCTGCCACTGGAACAACATGCAGGAGAGCACAACCAGAGAGGCTTTTTCCCTGTATTATGTCCCAGCACAGTGGCAGAGAGCACAGGACACAGCTGTCTCAGCCCTAAATGAGCAACCATGCATGTGATGGGCAGATCAAAGGAGAAGCCCCCATTCCTCTGCTGTGCAGACCTGCCTGCTTGCTCAATCTGCTGCATGGCAGCAGGTGAAGCTCTAGCCCCTGGTGCTCCTTGAACGTTAATTCCACTAGAAGTCTCCATTTTGAAGTTATCATGAATCTCTTAGCCCAAAGTAATCACACAACAACCTATCCATTAGACAATGAACAGAGATTATTCAGCTTCCTTGTACCATAGCAAAACAGCAGCTTCCTTCCTGCCAGTGATTGTGGTTGTGATTAACTGTGCAGTTCAAGGTGAAAGAAGAATGCGGTTCCAGGCATATATGGCTTCCTTTAACCTCATCAAAACACAGTGCCAGATATTTCAATTAGTGTGTACCAAGGTCACAAAATCAATTTCTTATCACCGAAAAACACACATACTGTAAATTTCATTTTCAAGCCATAATCTCTAAATTAAATCTGTGTACCTAAAAAATATACAGTGCAAAACTGCAGTCCTTCAGCCCCCTCCTCCTCCTACAGCCAAGCAGCGTTTTCACAAACATCAGCTGGCTTTGTGCTCTATATTTAGAGCACAATGTTTGGTTAGATTCTAATCTTCTTGGAGAATGTCATTATCTCTTTCTTTGGCAAATAGAGGCCCAAAGTGTCAATTACCTTCTTAAACTCTTTCATACTCACAGGGCTGAGCGGGGTTTGATATTCTGTCTGCCAACAGCTCAGTCGGCAATTTTTCACAGTCATACACAGAAAAATTGTGCACCAGCATATCAACCTAGATAAATTACACATTTCAAATGAGGTTACAGACAACTTCACCACTACTGGCCAGTTTATTCTGGAAGAGAAAAACAAACAAAAAAAAAAAGCAAAAACAATCCTAAAGAGAGCACTTTTCTACTATTGAACTCTATGAGTTATTGAACAGAGACAAAAGTAAAATCAGTATGCCAGATTGGTGGAATATTATATGGAAATCAATGTAGCTGCATGGAAATGACATCATTGTCTCTTATGTGTTTAATTCCTGCCGTGTGCAGATCCAGGTACAGAAGATGTCTGAAGGAAGTGGAATTGATTGAAGCAATTTATTCCCAATAAATCCTGGTCTTTCATTAACAAAAGCTAGTTTCAAATACAGAACCACTGAATTAGTGAAACTGACAATTTTGAGATTGATTAAGAATTTTTTCATAGAAAAGGTTGATTTTTATTCACATACCTACTTATACATTGGTCCCTGTGTGCACCTTTGTGTACATTTAATATACATGTATGAGTATGCATGTTCTGGAAATATCTTCCATCCTTTTACTTCAAACCAGTGAGTGAGAAGAATGTATCGTTACTACTGGACCTTTTGGGACCACTTCAGATGCTGGAGATACAGGAAGTGAATCATATCTCAGGCAGATACAAACTAAGCAGACTCTGAGATAATAAGCTTAAAGCTCCTTAAATGAATTTTCCCACATCCTCTAAACATGTAACATATTGATTGATTATTAGGACCATAAAGCAGGATGAAAAGAGTATTTTCTCAAGAAAGGAAATTAGCATTATTTGGCAATGGTTAAAACACATTTTGAACTAAACAAATAAGAAACCAACCATGTGCAGCTGATCAGCTTGAAAGTTTGGGTACATTTTTGAGAGAGACAACTAACTCTTTACCACATCATCTAGATACATTTTAAAAACTCTTTTTAGATGAAAACAGGATGAATTTAAAAGAGGCACTGGATATGATTAAAGATGTAACAAAAGGAAGTTTTGTTTCTTCCTGGGTAATTCAAAAAATGCATTACTGTATTTTAGTCATGCTCAAAGTATCATTTCAAGAAAATGTCAACAAAAAAAATGGGAAAAAAGATAGAGCTGCCTTTTTTCCCTGCCCCTCACATTTTGATTGTTACGAGTCTATCATGGGCTTTGTCCAAGGCTTATTAAAATGAGGGTCAATCTTACAAATTACTGTAGTGGGCTATATCTTTGGCCCAGGTGAACTGTGTTTCTGGCTGTAGAAAGGAGAGCTAACTCTCTGAAGATTTCTCTCTATCTCATTCAAGTGAGAAACTGAGAGGGATTTTTTCATATGAGTGAGAAAACTGGATTTAGGACTTTGAATGCATAAAATGCATTGAGTCAAAATGTTATAGACTCAGCCATTTACAGAAGTAAGACAATTGGAGTAAGACAGCTTCCACTGTGTCTTACTCAGTAGGCTTATACTGATCCTTCAAACATACTGCAATACTTTCCATCTGACTAATATTCTCATGCATCACCAGGTACTGTTGTATCAGTCTCCCCTTTCAAATTCCTGATCTACTTGTAAAAGCTTCAACTAAAATATCCTTTCAATAGTAGCTAGTTACAATAAGCAATTTCAGTTCTAAAAAGTAAAGTCAACTCTACAAAACCACTGTTTTGACTAACAATGTTAGCCAAGGGCATGGCTATTTTCAGGAATATAAACATAGCTCCATCCTTTGCAACAGTAAGGCAATCATGCAACAGCTGGTTGGTCCCCAGCAGTCTACATACATCACAGCCGTCAAATCCTTCCCAAATTCACAAAAAAGTGTAACATCCTGCACATGAAAAGGCAAAAGCCATACATAAAGCCATAGGTCCCTAAATGGCCAGGATCCTGCTATGTTAACCTTACATTAACACCCATGCTTTCCCAGGCAAGTGGGCCATCGCACACCGGAATATCAAATTCTCCCAGCTAATTTGCCCAAGCTTTTCAATTCCATGATCAGCCTGTAGGTTTAGTCCAGGACATGTGATCAAGATACCCTGGCTGGGTAATGTCACAGAGCTCAGCGGTCAGTCTCTGCACTTCAGGAAAAGGTGAAATACCTTCAGCTACATTATGAACAATAAAGACATGGAAGGGAAGAAAATTTTCTGCTCCCTGGAGAGGAACTCTGAAGGCATGGGATTAATTAAGTGTAATACCTATGTACACAACAAACAGAAGGGTGCCTCCTAACACTTATTGGGATCACCAAAAAGCCAGACACCTAAGCCTGGAGTAGGAATTCTGCATTCAAGGATAACTTCTACCCTTTGACACAGCCCATGCTCTGGTTTTACCACACTCCACCCTGAAACTGTGTAAAAGATCCAGAAGAATGTGGAGGCAAAGCAGCAGAGATTGTGAGACATAGGAGGAATGGGGGAAAGGAAAAAGGGTAAGAAAGAGCGAGAGATGAGCCCAGAGGCTATGAGGAGTGTGTCAAAAGGGTCAGGAATCAGTGGTCTGCTTTGGCCTCCTGTGTAGCACATCCCAAGTTTTCCAAGCTGTCACCCACTGTTGAGCCCTGTTATTTGTGTTTGGCTAAGGCATATCTTTCTCCTGCTGTGCTATGCTAGAGCAGCTGCAATTTGCCTTTTTATAGCTTGTGGTAACTGATAGCAGTGAAACGAATTTAGGAAGTGTGTGAATTGGATCTTCCGTATCAGTGATTTCAGACTATTTGGTAAACACAGAAGTGACATCCAGAGATGTATGTCTGCCGGTAACAAAAACAACAAAAAAATTATCCTCTGGTGAACCACCATTTGGATTAGGGCATTTTCTGTTGAAGGTCACTTTGAGATAGAATTAAATTATTACACACAGTGGTTTTACAAGGTCATGTTAATTCAAAAGGTAAAAAATCCTTCAAAACTGTGCACCGACTGGGTTCTGCAGAATAGCAATGGTGACACCAATGAATCAAAACAAATTCAGTGACTGCAATAAAAGCTGATGGTGGGACAGTGACATCACCTTAGAGCAAGGAGCTAATGTCTCACAGGAAAGCTCCTTCTTACAGCTGGCAAAAGCCAGAGAGTTGGTTGTATGACCCTCAGTAAAAGAAGAAAATATGTTTGTGTTCAGATATTGAGTGGGCTTTCAATTTGATTCAGCTGAGTTTACACAAATTGCCCTGTGTTCTAACAGAGATTCTGTATTTTGATATAAAATACCACTTTGCACTGATGTATTTTTTGTCTTTGGAAAATGATAAATCCTCCTACACTCCACTTCAGAAAAAGAGTCAGTGCCTTGTTTTAATACAAAGATTCCCTGGTAGCCTAAGTCACTGCTCACTATTTCTGGAAGAGCTGTAACTATTTTACAAGTAAGACTGATTAATTTTGCAGTATAATTTGCAAGTGACATTTACAAAGGAATATTGTGCAGGGATATCTGGGAGGGATATTGTGTTCAGACTTTTCCTGCTTGCCTGCCTGCCGTCCTGGAACAAACAACACTGCTTCGTTTTCCTTCCGTATTTTACAAAGTTAAGTAAACACTGTGATCACACTGTTTACTTTAATTTCCTGCAGTGTGCCAGCAAAGCAGCAAATTGGCAGTCAGTAATCAAGAAGCAGCCAGTACTGAAACAGCAGAGCTGCTTAGGAAAGCATCAGTGATGCCAACTCATTTTTCCTTCTGTTTTAAAAATAAAATATTGGCTTCTATGAAGTTTTATTTTCACCCTAATCTTTTCTCAAGGATCTGAAATTTTGTTTTTTTTTCTTTAATTTTCTTTTGGAAGAAATCTGGGATTATGAGCAACACCTAATTTATATGGCCGACTCTTTCTATATAAGGAAATGGATTTACGAAAGTGGCTAATATACACTATTTATCTGTAAAAAATTCATGGCATTTTTGCACAAGAGGAAGTTAACTTGTCTATAAATCAGTCTTATCTGGATATATTTTTATTTTTATGCCAAGAGCTCTAGCTGTGCTACTTCAATTAGGTGTATGATAATATGAAACTAAAATCTCATGCATTACTTTACACATCTGCCCAAGAACGGTCCTAAAATGCAAATAGTTATATTTTCAGACACTGTTCTCTCTCATCTTATACTACATAAAGCAAGAAATATAAAAACAAAAGAAGAAGTAAGAAGAATAGGATAGTATTTTGTACCTCAGAGGTGTAAAGCTTGACAAGGTGACTTTCATTTATGGCTTTCTGGCAGATACTGTACAGAAGGAATTTATTGCAATGTAAGTTATAATTCCAACATATAAAGGAGACCAGATCTTACA
>NW_010336350.1:79766-109428 GCF_000700745.2 Antrostomus carolinensis | reverse complement strand
CTGCACATATTCTTACTGAAGACAATGAGATTATGAAAGGGATTAACTTTTTGTTAGACTGGCCAAAGTATGCTTTCGGAAAGTCCAAATCATGAACTAATTTGTAGTGGTTGAAATCTTGTGGGAAAGATTGTAAGAGGATAATTATTTTAAAAGCCATGACTTTGACACCAGGAAATTAAATTCATATCTATATGTCTTTATCTATACACAGAAAATCCAATAATCTTGAGCTTTCTGCAGTCACTTAGCCAGCTGGCAAAGGGAGCAAAGTAAGAACTAACAAACCCCATTCCTTAAGGTATGCTGACATCAGTGATTCATGATTCATCAATAAATGGTGCTAGGAGATAAATGTAATAGGGCATTATTGCCTTTTGCAGCACAGTAAACTCAAGGGAAAATGTCTAAGTGTATCCCATTGAAAAGACAGCTAGCAAAGAAATAACTTTTACAAGTATTTAAGAGGTGTTACAAGCAAGCGAAAGTAGAGAAACAAATGTAAACCTTTTAAATACAGGGAAAATGTACTTATAAATAAAAAGAGGCAGTTTCTCAGCTCTACAAGCTGAAGAGGACTAACCTGAAAAATAGTATTCTTTGTTGTTCAACATTTTTACAAGGGGAGAGAATTTGAATTGCTTGTTACAGAATAAACCCTTAAAACAACCACTGTTCTGGTTTAATTGTCTACCAGGATAAGCACAATGAATTGGTTCTATGAAAAATTATTCATGTTTTTTGACAGTAATTATGACTCTCATAACTTATCTAAATAACGAAAAGGGCAAATATGTAAACACAACGTACCATATATACTCTTTAGAAAATGCCTTTATTAGCACATAATTGATGATCTCCTTCGAAGGTGACTGGACTATCATTGTAAAAGCCTAAGATTATTCACTGAAGAAAAATGGGTAGCTATCTCTACAACAGCAGAGACACCTGCCACTTTTGCCACATAGAACAGCAAGATCAAATACATTATTGAACAAGAGAAGCTTTGCTTTACATTTTTGAAGCTTTAAACTTTTTACGATAGGGTTTAGCCTATACTTCTAATCCTTTTTAGAGTCTACCCAATTAAAATGCAGGTTATTTGTTCGCGCTATTAGAGGACTACTGTGCAATATTAATAATGCACCATGTAATATGCTGTCCTAGAGATACATTGTCTCTCTTGCAGGGGCAACAGCCACATAGTTTTGATACAAGTTTTGCTGCCTAGCTGGAGGGTAAGTGACTTTGGTAGCTGTTGAGGTATTTTTACCAGAGAAAACATTGATCTCCTGACATGAGGCTGACTTTAAACCATTGCCACTTAACTGCAAAGCACCACAAATACATTTAGTAGCTGGTTTGCCTGGACTGACATTGGAAATTTTATTTAAAGACTGAGTTTCCAAACACTTAGTATAATTCATAATAAACAATTAATTGATTCACAAAATTTGTCAATGTATATTTCACTGTACTGAATTTTCTTTAAATGACCAATAGATGTTTTTATGAATTTGGAATGTAGATTTCCCTAAGAAAAAACCAGCAAAAGAGAAAGTGAGAAAAAGATACTGTATGAGAAAAAAAGAACATGGAAGGTAAGATAAATCCATCCATACTCAAATGGATTTAATAATGCCACAATGGCTACATATATAATGGATGGATTTAAGAACATCAGTGATGTCAGTGAAGAAAAACAGATAACTTTACTGTAAATTTAATTGATGATTCACAATCACAACTTTCCAGAAAAGTACAGACAAAGTAGTGGATACCAGATCATGGTAGATCTGTAAATACTGGTTTGATTTGTTCCAGGTAGTATTGCTAAAAATTGAGTTGGTTTTCTTCTTTCTCTGCATTATTCACAAGTGTAGGCCCTTGACTCTGCAAACATAATGTGCACTTAATGTTCAAATAACCAGCTTACTCATGGCAGTAAAACTGAATTAGTGCAAATACAATACTGGTGTGGTGAAGGCCATTTCTTCTTATTCTCATTTGACCAGCTC
Source organism: Antrostomus carolinensis (assembly GCF_000700745.2). Classification (NCBI taxonomy): domain Eukaryota; kingdom Metazoa; phylum Chordata; class Aves; order Caprimulgiformes; family Caprimulgidae; genus Antrostomus; species Antrostomus carolinensis. The sequence continues at coordinate 107,410 of NW_010336350.1, read as the reverse complement.
AATAGACAAATAATGATTGACCTATATTTAGGCCAAGGTTAGCATTAAATTCAAGAAATACATTTAATGACTAAATGACAAGTGATACAAAAGAGAGGCTGAGAAAACAGTGTTTGTTCAGGCTTAAGAAGAGAAGACATAGGGGAAATAATATTGCTGTCTACAGCTACCTAATGGGGGTTCATGAAGGTTTACAGAGGAGATGAAGCTAAACGATTATTAGAAATGTACAGTGGTAAGTGCACATGAGAGGTAAAACTTACAAGCTGCAATGAGAGAAACTGCAACTAGGTATCAGAAAAAAAGATTCAAAATTATGGTAGTCAGATGCTGGAATGGGGGCCCAGGGAGGTATGCAATCTTCATCCCTGGAGGTACTCAAAACTCGGTTGGACAAGGCCCTGAGCAACCTTCTCTAAGTTGGACCTGCTCTGAGCGGGAAGCTGGAGCAGATGACCTCCAGAGGTCTCTTCCAAACTAAATCATTCTATGCTTTTTGTGATTCCTTATTGTTTATGATTTCAGACAGCTATATTTCTCTTTAAGCATTCCCAGATTATAAAAGAATAGGCAGCTTTCTTAGGAAACAGGTCTTTGGACCCTAAATTTTCCAAAAACAAGCACACATGTACACCACAGCAAATGAGCTATAATAATCCAAACTAAAGGTGAGCCGCTTACCTGTGCTCATTCCAAACCTAAGTGTCTGTGTTATAGCTAAATTTCCCAAGATGCAGGAAACACAAAAACTGACCAAACTGATGGTTAATATTCATAACTACTTCTCAGGACACTGAAAACTGACAAGATTCATATGAATTTTAGTCTGCCTGCAGCTAGGCATAGCTATACCTAATAGTGGAAATAAGAGAGCTGTTCATAGTGGAAGACAACTCAGAAGTGAAGGCAGGGAAAATATCCTTTTCTTTGTTTCCTCTGTAGGATTTCTGGCATATTTCCTTACAAGCAGCTGTAATGGAAAAATTAACACTGGCTTTGCATGTGTTCATGTCTGTGGCACACACACCTCCTCAGTCTTCTAAACTAGTCCAGGAGCTGCCAGCTGCTGGGAAGAGCAGCCTGGTGCTGTGTGTGTGTGGATGAGATGTGAGGGCTGTAAAGTAGCAGCCATGCCAACTCCAAGCTTCAGAAGTCCTGAGTCACAAGGGAAATTTCTGAAGCTAAATCAGAGAAGATACATCAGCATCTCTCATGGAAAATGAAAGGACCAAAATTGAAGCTGGAAAACAGGTCATATTCAGCTGGGTTGCATGGCATGCTACATTAATACTGGGTTGAGAGAAAGATGTAGAATTTCTCAGAAACTGCTGAAGTTTTTGGCTTTCAGAAGACGTTCATGTAAGATGTTGTGACATAAAGTTTAATCCTTGAGCAAATGGGTTAAATGAGTAAGTTTATCAAGCAAGCACATAACAGAAATGCATACAGGTAAAATCTGTTTACCGTAACAGAATGTTATGCCATTTCCTGTATATCCTTGGGAGCAATAGCATCCTGTTGTCCCACCCTGAACTTCACACCTGGCGTCTTTGTGGCATGTCATATTGCAGCTTGCAGAAGTGCAGCCATAGTCCAGCAGACTGGAAATCAGAACTGGAACAAAGAAAAATCAGACTGGTTTCTTTATCTAAAATCTTAATGCCAAGCTCTAAAACCAGATCTGGCAAAATGTATCCATAAAATTGATATACTCCAATAAACGCAACATCATCAGCTGTATCACAGAATGGATAAGGGCCACCAACTACAGGGATTTCTTTTGTAAAACTACCCAGGGACTAGAAACAGCAGACACCGTGGATTAAGAACTTGTGTATGTACTCAAACAGTATAAAACTGGTAAAAAATGTAGAAGTTACTCAGTGATCTGGGGAAAACATTTGAAAGGCTTTCAGATCTCTCCAGTACTTTCCAGAAAACCATAGACATTTATTTGCACTCTGAATTATGTAGTGAGTGTAATCCAAACTGCCCTACAGATATCAAGTGAAAAATGCCAAAGAGGATTCTCCTGATCAGATTTTTTATTTTTATAAGCACTTCCATACTTGTGTAGCTAACACATGCATAGAGAGATTAAAGTGACATGTAACAGTATTTACTGCATTATGGCATTAGGGTTTAAAAACTTCTCCAAATTATTTGAAGTTAATATCTTAAAATACTATTTCCATGCTTTGGAAGCACTGTCTTCTTTTTTCTACCCACTGAATGGTTCCTAAATGGTATAACTATGTTCCCATTGTATGACTGCATATGGTTTTAAGCACTAAGAAAAAAAGAGTCTCTCCCTTTGAGAAAACTAACAGCTCACTGAATAATTATACACACCCTGTAGAAGGTTAGAAACGAGGCAGTTAACTCAGAAGGGAAAGTAAGTTTTTTTTACTTCGTACTTTATAAATTGTTAGCAGGACATAACAAAAGTTGCAGAACAGGAAGACCCTTTTGGATGCTCTTTCCCAGCAGTTCTTTTCTCTACCCAAATATTATTCTGGATATTTGCTAGCCTAGTGTTACAATAAAAGGTTTCATTGCTTCAGGAAATCTCACAGATGCATTTTCATTAACAAATTAAAATTTAATGAAAAATTCAAAATACTAAAAATTACACATATTGTTTTAACAATTATATATAAACCAAGTCAATTTAGGTATCACTAAGTTTCATCTTTTCCCTCTGTTTTTGAGAGAGAAGACCATCTTCCAGAGATTAAAACAGAAACATGTGGGATTCTGTTGTCATTTTACTGTTCATAATATGTAAAATCTAAAAATCTCCCAAGCAGACAGAAAGCTGACAAAAAAAACCCCCACAAACCAACAAACCAAAACAAACCCATGGAAATCCATAAGGTTTCTGTTTTTTACAGAACAAAACCCACAGTGAGATAAAGACTGGCATTTGTGGGATTTGTTTTTGGGATGATCCTAACCATGCAATTACTGAATCCAGTAGCAGCACCGATCAAAGCTATGGGGACTTTCAGTCCCGTGTATCCAGCAGCTTTCCACCACCTCCAGCACACTCATTCCTTTCCAGCCACAGCATCACTGTCCCCATCAGTCTCCTTGCCAGACCCCACTCCCTTCCCACCTGCCTCTTGCTCCCCGGGGAAGATTTCACCTACCTAGGAATGGAAGCAGTTTCATTGGTGATGATGTTGCTGTGCGGTGCCTGGTGCAGAGCCCCTGTGTCACAGAAAAAAACTCCCTGCCTTAAAACGTATGACCATGTGCAAAATACGCACACATGCCTATCAGGAAAGTGAGGTCCTGGTGCAGGCTCTGCCCTTTGTCCTGAGCTTCACGCTTCCAAAAGCTCCTGAGACTCACAGGCAGGACAGGGAGGGTCAGAAATGAGAAAGTAAAAATGAAGCAGGAGCCTGGGTCTTGCAGGAGATACCAGAGAATATTCAGGGGTGAGTGGGTTAAAAGAGCATGGGTTAAAGGTGCTGCTTGGGAGAGTGCCTGGGGCAGGGGGAGGATGCAGATGGAAGGGGTGGGCAGCAGACTGCTGGCAGAAAGTGTAAAGGAGCAGCAGAAGAATGGTGGAGTAGACAGGGAGGATGAGGAAGAGGTGGAGGCGATTAGTAACTAGCTCAGGGTTTATGAGCTCGGAGGTAACCGTCTACATGCTTTCTTCCACCTTTTCCTGGTGAGCTGAGTGTATGTGAGCCCCAAGACCCATTTTTTTGGAGACAAATCTTGGCTGACTGCAATCGTTCTTTCTGTTGCCTTCTTCAGTTTTGAGACAGATCCTTACTGCAGCCAAGCAATGTTGCTTTAAGGGTAATGGCCTGTGACGAGGTACAGGAAATTCACTGAACTGTGCTTTGTGAGGGAAACAAAGATGTATAAGCAGGGAGGAAAGACGCAGGAAGACAATTGTATGGCTGGGAATCTCGGGAGCTGAAGGAGCCAAGCTTTCTATGGGTTTATGGGACTGAAAGAGGGTGTTATGTAATAGAACATATTCAATATAGCCAATTTAGTAAAGCATTTGGCATGTCTTTGTGTTAAATGTGAGAGCAGTTCTATCCTCATTATAACATCTTAATTGATGAGACTTCAGTGTGTACTTATATTAGGCATGGACATGGCAATATTTTCTCTAATCTTGTTATGGATGATGTGCATCCCATCATTTCCCAGTTTCCTGGAGATGATGATTCGCATATTGAAGCACTGTAAAAATGAAGCATTGATGTATGCCTATCTTCATAGATGGAAGCAGAGGGACACGCACAAAAGGTATGCTGCTGGAAGCACGGAGAATATCTCTAAACTAAATAAGACAGACATAGGACTGTGGAATGTCATTGTGACAAAATCTCATGTCTGACTAGGAAATTTTGAAGTTGAGACTTTGGTAGGGAACCAATGGGAAGATATCAGCCTGCTCTTAGCAGTTATCTGTGGAAGTAGCAACATTTTTTCTAAACTTGTTAGGAATTATTTGCTCACCATCATTTTCCAGCTTCATGATTGCTGCTGGCAGGAGTTCAATGGGTTAAATTCTACTCCAGCCAGGGAGGTGTGAGGCATGTAGAAATAGCACGTAGGTGTCTGGTTGGCACTAAGTACTTCTGCAGCACCTCGGCAAAGAGAGAGGAAGCTCCAGCAACCGGATGTTAATTTTCGATGAACTGCAGAATAATGAACAAAGGGTCCAGGTGTAGGAAGATTGTTTTTCTCGTGTTTGATTTTGTGAGGGGGTAGGACTTAAAGGGGAAGAGAGGAAGGGACTAGGAGTTAGTTTGTTTTGTTAAGTTTTCCCGTAATCTAATACATGGAGACACAGAGGAACAGAAAGTCAGATGAACTGAGGGGAGCTTTGATCTGCATGTCCTGTCCTTCATGCTGACATGTGCTATATTGTTTGCCTGGCTTGCCTGAACTAACTTACAGATCCTGCTGCTGAATTTCAGCAAACTAATAAGGGCTCTGTTTGCAAAACCTATAATGTTGGAATTATATCTTATTGCTCTGTGTCTTTTTACTCCCTCAAATCAAGCTAAGAGATATTTATTAGTAAGCAAGTGGACAGAGCAAGAAGTTATAACCTAAAACTCAGGTCTTTAGAGCTGGAAACATATTTTTGAAAAGTCAGAGATGTACATTCTAATTTCATCTAGACAAGAGCTTTCTGCAAGAGGTGTTCAGATAGGCTGGTTGGAGAGCAATTTAATGAATCATAGTGATAGTAAATTCATAGTAAAAACTTCAATTCCTTTTTTCATTCAAAGCCTAAGGGTGCAGGAGAAATTGTGGATGACTTGGAAAAAATATCACTATAAGAAGACAAATGCCTCCTTTCCTCTTTGCTAGAAAAGCACATGATAACTTGCTTTTTAGTACTCAATGGTTCAAACTTATCAAAGGGACTATGCCAACCACATCAGGATACTTTCCATCTGGAATAGTATTGCTGACCTACTTACTGCACTCACAGGTACAGTGGACAACACCAAAGGCAGTGTATAGGTCTAACTGGCAATTGGTTTACATTGTGACCAGCAGTGGGTGATGGGGGAGCACATAAAGAAGAAAGATGTGGAAGAACACAGCAAGGACAGAAGGAAGCTTAGGTCAAGAGGAACTCTGGGTGATAAAAGGAGCTTCAATCAGATTTAGAAGGCAATAGGGAGACAGTGAAGAAGAGGGATTTAGGAATATCTTAATGAGATCTCAATACTGGGAGCACTGGATTACTTTTGCATTAGACTACTTAAAAATTGGCTAATGTGAGTGTCAGTTAGAGGCTGAAGACAGCAAGGTCGCAGTAGGCATGGATGCGGAGAAGGATGGACTTGACAAAGATTGTATGGGAAGAATGAAGAGGATAGGGGAGATTTCTTAGACATTTTGGCGATTAAACCAGGAGGATTTACTGATAATATCTATTGGCATATAAGGATAAAAAGTTAAACAAGTGGAGATGAGCAGGTGAACACATGAGAAAGCAGAAACTTTCAAATTTGTGCTTTAAAAATTTAAAAAATATGCTGAGAAAAAAAATATTGAGGTGTCATAAAACTGAATTATTGATTGGTGCCTCTCTTTATAGGCAGGGAGGAGAGACATGCACAAACATGAATATTCCTGGAAGACTGGACAATATGTCTGAACTAAATAAAAAGAGTACAAGAATGTAGAATTTCAGTACTGCAGAATCCATCTCTGTTTGTCTCAAAATAAAGAAGCATTAAAAACAAATGGTTTGTGGAAACACTCCAAAAGACAGCCTTGCCATCCTTACACATGAGAAGCAAAGCCCCAGTTCTATACTTCTGTTGTTTATTTTATAAATGGGCTAATTTATCTTTGCAAGGCTGACTTAGGAAGGCATAAGTAAATGAATATACACAGGTTAACATGTTTGACTTAAAACCACACATTTTTGATTACTAACTACTGTGATTACAATATCTTATATGTGACTGTAGAATTCTCAAGTTGTTTTTTTTGCTGGTGAACTGATAGGAAGACATCAACCTGCTCTCAGAAATTACTGGATATTTTCCAAGCTTTGCATTGTGAAGAAATGTATTTATTCATAGTTGTTTTAAAGGTAATTGGGATGCTGATTGTGCAGACAACGCTATGAAACTAACACCCTGGCTGATGAGGGAGAGAAGATAATACTTCCTAGAGCTCAGTCTTAGGTAGCTTTCAAAAGATAAATATAGATAAATATTCAGAAACTGCTTTCATTCTGCCTATGGTACCAACAAAGGAGCAAAAACTGAATCGAGCTAGTATTAACCTAGTATAAGCATGATCTACTGTATTAAAGATATTTATTCCTTTAACATGACCAAATTTGGACTGCTAGCTAGATATATACCAAAGAGTCTCACCACATTTGCAGTTCTATATTATAGTGTGGAAAAACAAGTGTAGTATATCAGGATATATATTTCTTTTTTCAAATTACCAGTTAATTATGCCAGTAGACACTTAGTAAGAGCCAAAAGATGTCATCTGATGGGCATCTTATGAATGTATCTGACTTAGGTTGTGGACCCCGCTTTCAGACCACTGTGGATCATCCTGAGAGGGGATGGTGGGAGTGTGTATCAGAGTGAGAGATCCTAAATGCTCTAGGTAGGGTTCATACATCTTCAGCCTCCTTGCTGTTGAATTCCACATATATTCAGCACCCTCAGACTCCAGTATCTGACCCACCAGCAGTGTGATCCACCCACTCTGTATGTGCAGAACAGCCACATGCATGTGCATGCACACACTCACATATTTATCACATAAGTGCACATATGTATCTGGTACTGAATTGGGCTGATAAATATTTAATGTCAATAATAAAAAGATGGTCATAATCTTTCCTTTCATCCTTTGCTTTTTTTGACAAATGACTGTTCACTTGAATCACCAAGTTTGCTGCCAAAAGGAAAATGGGATGTAAAACAGACTGAGGATGCACAAATGCCTTGGACAGAGCTTTTTCTATGACGCTTGCTGTTTTTTTAAAAAATATCAAATTAATTGGTTTCAAACCAAATCCTATCACTTCAAGAATGTAGATAGTGTTTATACTACTTCAGAAATGTTTCACTTATCCTAGTCACTAGAGCAATTATATTTTTTTCCCTAGTCAATAAAATCTGGATACAATTGAAAATGTACTTAAATGTCAGATCAAAATAATGAATTTCTATGGTTGGTTAAAATTATTTGCAAATAAAAAATCCAGGGAAAACATTTTTCAAACACAGACTAGTCAATCATAGAGTAGCCTACCTCAGAGGACTCTAGCTAAAAAGTAGTGTTAGCATCTGCTTTATAACTGCCTCACCTCACCTTCCTGTCTGAGTGCCTCATGAATCCTTATTGTTTTATGTGCAAACATCATATTCCATCTGAGCATACAGGGCTGAATATATCTCTTGGGATGATGTAACTCTAGGCAATTTTGAAGCAATAAACACACAAACACACATAAACATATGCATGCACACATCCTACTAAATCTGTGTAGCTATGTCCATCTGAAAGAAATTGCACATTTAATTGTTCAGAGCCAGTTTCTTTCTGCTCTTTTCTTTACCTAGGATGAAGTAATGAAATGAGGGAATTTAAAGTGAATGCAATGTTTCTGAAAGCCAGATTAACTGCCTTGAAATTGAGCTCTGTTTCTGCATCTGCTATAATACAGAAGAGACGCACAGACTGAGTATAAAGATCCTCACAGCTAAAAGGGATAAAGTAATTCAGTTTCCATGTCTGTTTATGTTCTCCTAGGACTGCTCATGCTATGGTAGTGCTAAGGATAGTCACACCTCTGCAGGAGGAATAAAGCAAACTCCGTGAATTATTACACCAACAAAATGCCAGATTACCAGTTGCATTTAACCTACAATCATTTTATACCAGAGCTTTAGAGGTGAAGGACTTTTACATTGCAGTGCTAGTACGTTAACCACTAGATAACCAGACTAGCTCCTAGAAGACCACAAGTACCTCTTCTTTGTTTTACTTACATGGGAGAAGAGTTCTGACGCTTGCTCATTAATCATACAGTCTTAGACTTGAAGTAGTGGCAGACACTGTCCTACCCTGTCCATGTGTTTACCCTCACAACACTGCAGTCAATATTCCAGCAGGCCAATATCCCACAAAGCCATCCTGGATCTTTTCTCCTCAGGTAATAGGCTGAAAAATGGTTAAATTATGACATAGATTTGGGTCCTTATTGAATTAACTTCCATGTCTCTTGAGGAATGACTAGATCCTAAGCAAGGATCTTGAAATTTGTTTTTACATTTCCCATGAATCCCCAGCTGCTGTGGGGTTATACCTTGCAGAGATGCAGGCTGAAAGAAAGCAGAAGAGGAGGTATGACCAGTTAGATGTGACCACAGGGATGGAGAGGACTGTGGTCAGATGAGGTATAGACAATGCTGGAACAGAAGATGCTCTTTTGCATCCTCTCAGCCCCTCACAGTTACCAATGTCCTGGTTAACAGCCCCTGGAAGAACCATCTCTCTGTGGCTTTTGTCCTCTGCCCCTCTTCTTACTCTCCTGCTCTGGTTAGAGCCCTCTTCCCCTGCCCCCATTCCTGCCTCACCACCTCCCCCTGGCTGCATCCTTTCCTCCTTTCTCCCAGTGACTCCTCAGGAATTTGTGTATTTCCTATCTGAGAACTCTTACAGAATGAAAATGCTTGATGACCGTGGCGGGGAACAAAATAATACTCAGAAGAGGAAAATATTGGATCAGCATTTAGGACTTAGAAAGTTCATTCTATGAACTGCCAAGAGTACCATAAGTCAAAACAAAATACCTGCATTAAAACCAACAATTGTATTATCATTGACTTTTTGCACTACCCCCTCCTAGGCAGAAGGTTCTCTGTGATCCATGGGTTGAGAAACCAATTATTCTGTAATATTCTTTGTGGTATCACCTCCTTCATTCAAGGTTTTGGGAACATGGCAATGCACTGGAAAGTTGTAAAATTTTGAGAAAAGTTGGAAGTAGCCTGCAGCATGGACAATGCTTTGACAGAAAGGAACAGAAGGAATGGGTGGGACAGGTCCTCAGGCATCCCCACTATTATCTGATTGTTTTTCTAGCATCCCTGTCACTTGGAAAACCACATTTTTCATCTGGACTGACTCTAGAAAGAGCTCCCTCTGGACCCCAGTTCTACACAGCAGAGGGTTTGAAGCAGCTACAGAAAAGTCGAGACTTTGTTGCTGCCTGGGATAGAGACAGAGCTGTATTGTCAGTCCTTCATGCTAGAGGCTCATGCTCCTGTGGTGTTAGGGCACTGACGGCTGAGCTTTGGCAATTCCTGCTTAAGCAGTTAAAAATTAACATCTGTAGTATCCTGGTTTGACCCTCTGCTAGAGACCACAACTACAACTTATCTCAGTTGCTTCAATGTCAAGCTTAGCATCTTAATTTAAACCTAATTACTCATTGCTAAACCTTTCTGTTTGTTCTCTAATGCTAGCTGCTGTTTGTGCCATGTCTTGAAGAAACTCAAAAGATGCCCATCACAGAGTTGTATATTATTTTATATGATGCTGATGCTTTTTTGATTCTAAAAGTAAACTGTTTGTTGAACTTGCATCCTTCAGACCACTTTTCACATGTGTCTGCCCTTTCCTCTGGAGCTGTTTATTCTTTGTCCTTTCAGAGTTGCCTTTTAGCTTAAACTGGTGTAATTCCATCTCCAATATGATAAATTAATTATAAATAAATAAATCTAGTGATTTTTTTATCCCCAGCTTAGACTCCTGCACAGAGGTCTACAGGTCACTGTTTCTGTCTTATGGCTGAAGTAAGCCTGAAGAGATCCTTCTGATCTGGACCTACCCTTCCCCAGGAGTCCCTTACAGCCTTTTTTCCTTCCTCACTGCTGCTGGACAGTATGTATATCCTAACTCAAAGAGGTTGGAGATAATTCATATCCCATCAATATGTATTAGTAGTTCAAATGATTTCTTCCAATGTTCATTATCTTGTACTTGTCTGCATTGAACTTAATCTCGTATCTTGTTATTCAGTCACTGGTTTTATTAGCTCGTCCTGAAATTCCTTACCTTGCTCCTTGGTTTATGTTAACTTATGTAATTGTGTATTGTCAGCAAATTCAACACCTTGTTATTCATCCCATTTCCCATATCATTAAATATGAGTGGTGAGCAAATAGCAGAGGAAATTATTAATGAATATTCATTTGAAGTTAAAAGCAAATTCCATTTTGACAGCATTCGTGACTAGTCCTTGTTCACTTTCTGCAAACAGTTGAGTGCTAAAGATTTCCTAGTGCAAATGCATGCAGGAAATTCACATTTTATTCCCATATATAAATAATCCCTCCCAAAAAATTCAACCTTCATGTTTCTAGGCAAACTTTATACTTCAGGGGTAGAGGTGGTATCTCTAGATACCCAGAAGCAGAGTTTGTTTTGGAAGATCTCTACCTTTCTCATGCAGAGGCAACCTGACACAAGACAAGTAAGGAGACCTGCATTTCTGACACATCCCATTGGCCACCTGTATCAGCGCCCACCCAATGCCAAGCCAAGACTCGCAGTCCTGACCAGCCCTCCATTGCCATCTGCACTGGCTCCTGAACAATCCCGTATTTCCAACTGTTCTGGCTTATGGATCGGCTGTTCTATGCATCCTGGCATCCTGGTTCAGTCCCATCTGGTAGGGGATTATGGATTCCCTGCAGGTTCGGATGTACAGGTGCTCCCTGGTGTGTGTCAGCTGTGCCATTTGCAGCTCCTGCTAACAGGCTGCTTCCATGATGTCTCTGCTCTCATCTGCAGCTACACACCCAGATGAAGCACAAGGCAGGCAACTGGACTTCGAGGGACCCCATCAATTGTACTGCTCACATGAGGCACAGCTGCTTTTTAAATGTGACCTTGTGTATTTCTAAAACAATATCATAAGATATGTCATAAATCAAGATCATAAAAGACTGGGATATTTTATAATAGCAGTTAAGAATCGGTCCAGTCTGTTACTGTTTCTCTTATGCAGTGCACAGCAGTGCTAACCTAGATCAAGGCTATCTTTGAAACCCACACAGATGCTAGAAAGGGAAAAGAGGAAAGTAAAGCTTGTGAATAAGGCAGAGAATTTGCAATACTGTGACACAATGCATGAGAAACATTGCTATAGCAGAGAGATTAAGTTGATTTAACTTCCATACGCCAAGAAGTTGTTGAATGGAGGAAGCTGGTGAGCAGTCTAATTTGATTCCCACCATCCTTTATTCCTTATTATTTTTAAGTAGCATTGATACGGTGTTAACTGTGCATATAAGGACAAGAAGCCTCTTCAGTCACTTCAGCAAATTCACATCTAGGCTCCACATTAAGCTCTGCATGAACACAAAGTCAAAGTTCTCACACACACACTCACAGAGGACCATTTGCCCTTCTGGATGATTAGTCTAAATTGTTTTAAAGTCTGTTCTGCATATTAGCGTAACGACGAAAACAGAATGAAATATAGTTCACAATGTTTAAAAAGCAGCAAGAAATACATATTTGCCTCTGCCATATATAGTTCAAAATGTGGACACCCAGATAATGGCAGGCAGTTCCTGAATAAATTCCTGCCTGCAACTTAAAGTTAGTGGAAATTTTTCTTATGCGTGGCTATAGGACTTACTCTTTAAAAGAACGGAAATACAATGATTCTATCAATGTACTGCTTGAAGTGGTACATTGAAGACTTCACTTACTAATTCAGATTTTTCAGATTAACTATTTTCAAATTAAGTATTATTAAGTATTTTCAAAATACACTGCTGCTATATATATGTGGCATAATCAGTGCTGATTATACCATATGATACAGCTTTTTTCATAAGGTTGCAGGAAAGGAGACGTGCAGATATTCATATGCAACTTCCTTCACAGAAATGCCTGTATTTAAAGCAGAAGGAAATTAAAATGAGATTCCATTGTTTAGATGAGAAAGTGCAAAAGTTCATGACTAAATTAATGCCATTCTGATTTTGACCTTTAGACAGAGCATTTAAGAGCTTTCCAATAATGACATCATATGTACTTGGTGCCTGTGTCTGAGTTTGCATTGTTTAAATTAAGGAATAAAACAACTGGAGATTTATAGTATTTGCATGATATACTATATATGTTACAACCCTAACACTCATCACAGTTGCTTTAATTCAAATGATGATATGCTGGGCTTCAGCTCCCAGATCCCTTCCTTACAGCCTTACAGCCATGATCCTAGAAACATCTGGGCACACAAATGGATGTGTGTGAGCAGTTCCAGTGTGTTTCAGGGAACTACAGGGATGTGGAAGATGCACATGTACTTTTGCTATTCTATATTTCACATTGTTTGCCAATCTCCATTCTTTAAAATTCTCCCTAGGCATCTCAAATTACCTCTTATTTCAGTATTTTCAAAGTCTTCCTATCAAAAAGAGGGTTTCCTTGGAGATTTTGAGAAGATTTTGAGCTCACGGAAGTCAAAGGAACTATTCTGTTTTATGTAAACTGAGGATCTAGTTTGATAGTCTCATCTTTGTGAATACAGAGCAGAATGAATTTATTCAAACTTATGAAAACCACATGAATAACTTCTTTTGAACAATTCCATTGTATCCCCTCTGCATTTACAGTGTAATTTACCAGACTGAAATTAATTTTTCTTCCCTGATTATGTTTCCTACAGACACTGGAAAGGTTGATGAGTACAATATAATTTTAGATGATGCGCCTTGTTTATGTTTTTTTCTTTATGGTCCATTACTGTAGGATTTGAGTGGAACCATATGATTACAGTCTTAGGTTGTCATGCAAATGGACTCATTTTGTTCCATTTCCCATTCTGCTTACCATCCTTGTCAATGCGATGGATATATCTTGCTCTGTTCTGTTCCTCATACACTTGCAAGGCTGTCATCAGAGTGGATTAATCTTTTGCCTGTGTTATCACAAAATTCTCTGTCCTAACAATGACTTATCACTGAATTTAAAGCCTTATATACTTTATACTCAATCTGTAGATTTAGTCTTGCAACAAAAATTGTAATGAGAGCTAAAAATGGCACAAAACTAATCCATTCTTATCACAGTCTTTGAATTGTAATTTCATGGATTTCCTTGAATACAGCATTTTACTGAACAATACCAAAAGAGAACATGGTAGAATAACATACTTGAAATTTCAGTTTTAAATGTCACCTAAAGTAAACTACCAACTTGTTTAATTAAGTGACCATAACTGTATTAGAGGTTATTGTCAGCACAACTGCTGCACAAGCAGTTCCTTCGATAACAGCCAGGATGTGGACAAACTATTACTCAACAGCATATAAAAACACCATTAAAAATAGTGATAATGGTGAGACTTAAACCTAAAATAATACAACTTTAAACTCATTGCTTACACATATAATCTCTTAACTCTTCCCTTCATGCTTAGATATTGCACAGTTTATAAACTGACGTGTGATTGTTATGCATGCTTTAAACTTATTTTTTTCTCAGGGTTCTCATAGTGGTCTACATTATAAGAAAAAGATGTTTTAAGCATTCCTTTAAAATATATATTTATGCATGTAATCAAAATGCTAGATGAAATAAGAAATGTTTAATATTCTTGCTCTCTGATGTAATGTATAAAAGTCCAAAAGAAGCTGATTTAAGCTACTCTGGGTGAAGATAGTCTTCTAAACTTTAAGCTGTCTTGATGTTTTATTAGCATATTAGGCTTGTCTACATGGAGATTTTAACATGAGGAAAAGAAGTCAGTGCAAGACTGTTAAGCAGAAATAAGGGTTTCCACACCACTTCCTAAAGCTGATGTACAGAAATTCCCCTGTTAACCATTTCATTCACAGATTCTGTGTTTGATTTCATAGTTGCCAGTTTTGGCCAGAAACCCATTGCAAACTTTTGCATGTCAGCTCTGTAATTTTTCTCACCGTGCTTTATGAGCTTGCCCCCCAGAACTGGCAGGAGGCCTGACACTTGCTGTGTTAAACTGCCATGATGCTTCTCCCATGACTCATCTGTGTTTTGCCAGCTCCATTTCTAAACTGCCATGAGAGCAGCCTGGAAAACACACTGCTCACTTACCGCAGTCTTTAATATAAACAGGATAATGTCTTGTATTGGCACTCACACAGTCAGATGGATTTGGCTTTGTAGCTTTGGAGGAATAGCATTATGGTTTTAGGAGAAAGAAATCTTGAGGATGAAGTAAAAAGCAGTGTGGGGGGTTTTTTTGTTTGGTTGGTTGTGGGTTTTTGTTTTGGGTTTTTTTTTTTCCCTCCCTTGGAGGCATTTCTCTGCAAATGCTTTCACAAAGTGCAGCATTGCTGCTTTACTTGGTGAGCTGTGAATGCCTGCTAGGATGCAATTCTGTGAGGAAAAACAGCGCTGAAGAATTTTATACTGTAGAGAGCAATGATCCCCCTAAGCTGTTTGGTACTAATTTGAAGTGACAGAACATTCATGTGAAAACCCTTTTTTCTTCCCCAAATGTAAAGCAATGGGATACCCTTGTTGCCTACAATAATGAAGGAAGCTAAAAGAAGGCAGCAGCAACATGCAGGGAATGTAGGCAAGTTTGGAAGTTCTCTGTAGGCATTAAGCAAAATCAGCTAGGCCTGTAATATACAGTGCTGCCACTGGGTGAGAAATGACTGCCTCAGAAATGGAAGAAGACCTGGTCAGAAGGGCAGTTCTAAGGATTAAACCTGTCTTGCAATGAGCATGCTAAACCAAACTATTTGCTTTGCCATGAACTCTCCTTTATGATATCAGCACCCACAGATCTCACTTTGCACCCACAGTACAAAGTATACTTTAAAAATAATGAAAATGTCTTAAGAAGTGTTCCTAATCCAAACACTAGCCTGTCAATACCCGCATCTATACATTCGGGTTTGTGGATGCCATGCAGCATTTCAGTCCCAATGCTCTCTCTGCACTATGGCACTGACATACAGCTCAGTCTTGGGACCCAGCTTCCATTCCTGGCTTTTACAAGCTCCACAGTGCAGGCTCAGAAATGGCTGTGCACAAAGCTTTCACTTCTCTGCCAGATCATATAATTTATGGTCACTGCTAAAAGTCTCCTCCTAGTCAGACCTCAGCAGGTATGTAGAAAGAGTGGTTTTTTTCCATTTATGGTATCTTGGGAGCTTGTCACCTTTTCATGGGTGCCTGTCAGGTTACATCAATTTGTGAGAAACTTTCCATTGTGTTGGTAAACACACTGTACATGTGCACTGGTAGAACGGCTTGCCAAAGTACTCTCCGTTTCCCAAGAAAGTGGGCAGGTGTTGGGAGCACTGACCAAAGCTTAGTTCTGTCCTGTCTTCAATCACTATCACAGAGAATTTATCCTTTGGGTTGGCACTGGGAGTAGGAGCAGGAATTACCATCTCCGTTTTATTTACTCCAACAACATCTTATAGATGTTTGCTTTTGTTGCACTCCTCCAGATGGGATTGAGCATGCAGCTCTTTGAGAACCAGAGCTCTACAGATGTCCAGATGGAAGACTAGAGAGCACAGCAATCAGTGTGTAATTGGGTAAGTGATAGACCTGCTGCAAAGCAGCATTACCTCAGCCTTAAGGAGGATTAATTACAAAAGACCTATGATGCCAATTAATTATCTTTAAAAAGTTGTGTGTGGATTCAAGGCACTTTAAGTCAAAGAAGCTATAGCTAATCCAACATAATGTGCCTACATAAATAAGCAAGTGTTGCAAGATATTAAGCACTTTATATATCACACAAATGGAAACATCAGAGTTATTTTTTTATCAATGTGTTCTGTAAACAGTAAGAAACTGATCCCCCCTGCCACCAGAGATGGTCTTCTTAAAGCAGACTGTAACCTCTATTTTTGTCTCACATACAGCACCCAGTGCTGAATACTGAATGTGAAGTTTGATCCCAAAGTGCTGATAAAATACAGCTGATTTCTCAGCTTAGGCTGACAAGATTTGTTCATGCTTAAAAAAATAACACCTCAAGTGACAAGCCCTCAAGATTTCAAAGGAAGCCTAAGAGAGTTTTGTTCAGTCAGAAGGTAACAGAGATGCTCTTCCTGACACATCGCTGCAATCTCAATGGAGTAAGATAGACACCGAGGAAGGGGGAAATACTACTGATCAGGTTAACACAAAAACTTTCCCTGTGAGCACTAATTGGAATGCAAATTTTTGTACCATAAAAACCCTGAACTATGAATAGAGCATTGGAGTTTAATTGTTTAAATATGTCAGTTTCTAAAAAAGCAGGAGATATGTGCTCTGATATACTTGACTCTCAACAGTTTTAATAGGTATATGGTGCTTGAGCTTCCTTAGAGATTCAGGTATAATACACTGTATGTTTTTACACTTAAGTAGATTTCCTACAAAAGGTACACAAGAAAGAGACTGATTCATAAGGTGAGCTGGAAGGTGCCTGGTAATGGGGTGCTGTCACTGCCATCACCAGCTGAACCATTGAGGCAACAGAGGTATATGACAGCAAGAGGTGAGGCTGGCAGTGACTGAGTGTCTTTGAAGTACAGAGGTTTGCCATTGTTCCATTAAAGCAATTACAATAAAATGTATTATACATAAGCTTGTGAAATACCAGGGAATCAAAGAGAAAGAAAAAAAAAAAAAAAAGGCAGCACTACCTTAGGCTAATTTTTGTTTTAATTTCATAGACAAATAAGTTTTAGTACTAGTATGACAATATTTTTCCAGATTTTCTGCTGTAAGAACCTAACAAATCCACGAGTCTCATACAGAGTGATGCATTCACCTTTGGATGGGTATGAGGGAGCGTATGGATGTATTTGGCCCACCTGCACAATGCTTATTGGTATGCCACATGACAACTTCCCCCACAGCTTTCTCATTATAACTCAGGTGGGTTAGTTGTAAAAATCATGTATCCAGTAAGTCACTCTACAGATGTTCACTTTCACCCTATGAATCCTCTCCCTTATTTCCTCAAAGTAAATTATATTTTTCTCAAATCCTGAACCAACATTTATCAGAAAATCAATGGGAAATTTTCAAAATTGCTGTAGTTAAATGGAGAGTCTGTAAAATTCTTACCTATCCAAGGGCAAGTATAAAATCCTGCAATGAAGTGTGATTAAAAATTATGGTATAAATTAAACCCAAACTAGAATGCATTTGTTAATCTTCCTTCCAACCCACAACCAAAAAAAAAAAAAACCCCAAAACTTCATGATCCTGTAATCCAAAATAACAAAACTCAGGTATATAGTATGATGCATGGTATCATTCTGTTTCTTTAATATGACTACTATATGACTTGTGTTTTATTACTGGAATAATATTTAATAGATTATGCTTGCATTTTGTGTTGCATACCTGGTCTCACATTTTAGCTCAGAGATTTATTCTTTAAGGAAGAGAATATGAAAAGAGGAAATAAAGAAAGTAAATCAATAGGCTTATGTTTGTACTCTGTATAACCACATGAAGCTTTTCTGATTTTCCAGCAATTCCAAAAAGCCTGAAACAGTTCCAAGAAACCTGAGTCAAAATGAGGAAGCATGAACTGCCTGAAAACATAATGTATAGCTTTAAAAATTAAAATAGTAAAGAAAAAAGTCTTTAAATAGAAAAATCCTTTCAATTTAAAATACTGAAATATCAGAATATTGAATCAGAGCAAGCCATCTTGACTTCTGTTTCAATTTTTATTTGAATTTCCATCCATCTCTTCTTGACACAAGCAATTCAGAGAAATTGAAATAGAACCAAGGAAAAACTCATTGCCACCCAATCAGTGTTTTCCAACAAACTTTGACCTACCTCTAGCTTTCTCCTGATACTTGGCAAGGAGATTAACTTATTTATGAATTTTTCAAATTTATTTTTTATGTTTTTCTAGAAAAAAACCAACCATGATTGGTGAAGAAGTGCCAGCATAAATGTATCTGACAGCTTGTGGAGAGATAACTCGAGGCCATTAATCCTGCTGGCTAATAACCACATAAATTTAACCTGCACAGAGGCTATGAATAGTCAGGTTTGGAGAGATTTAGTAAAAAGTGAGTGACTTGTTACTATGCAGGTGCATTGAGGCTTTGTGGGCATGGGGAAGGTGTGGCCAATATCTTGGGGACCAAAGCCCAAAGCCATGGTTGGGGCTGTGGCACATGTGGCTGGGTGAGAGAAGAGGAGCTGGCCCTAGCCAAAGCAAATGCAGCAACATGAAATTTCTGAACAGCCATGCACCAAATATCATTAACCTCACCCAAACAAACCCTTCACAGACAGGGAAAATGAGTCCTGTGGGAAGTGGTGGGCAGCAAACCTGGCTGTCGCCCCATCTTCAGGGGCAACACACGTTTGGCAGGGACAGACAAACTGGAAATGTGAAGTGTAAACCATCCCTCCCTGTTCAGGGGAATCTGGGCCTGAAGCTTGTAGAATATGACTTTGTTCAAAATGTCATAACAGCCAGTTTCAGGGCTCAGAGCATTTCAGTAGAGGAGCAGAGAGTATAAATATTGTCATTTAATTAACATTATATGTTTCCTATACAAGCTGACATAACTATCTATATTTCAAGTGGTTGGTTTATACAGCAATGGTTGGAAACGAGCAGATTTACTGCAAATACTACCATAAATAAACTTTCCCAAACCAACATCGGTAACGCAAACAAACTATTATGTCTGTTGTCTGAAACACAGCAAAAAAAGCAAAATTGTGGCAGGTGTGACAACTGATAGCTAAATTGAAATTTATAGAATGCATATGGTGGAATTTTGTTTTTCTTTTTCATTTAGTGATCAAAAACTAGGTGACAGACAGTGTTAAAATGAAAACAGATGAAATGAATTTCTACATGGATCCTGCCAAGTTTCATTTTCCCTATAAGTTCTTTGAAAGCCCAGAACCTATTCCCACGTGTATGGCTAGAATTTGCACATTCTGTGCTTTACCTCTTCATCCTGCCATCTGACAGTTTGCCAAGTCTTGTGTGCTGCAGAGGGATTGTGGAGACACGTCTGTTTATTACGGTACCAAGATCTTTCCGTCAGACTTAATAGCCCAATTTTTATATGGAGTATAGATAAAATATAATAACATATAAATATATATATATATACACACACACACAAGTTATAAAACTTTTCAAAGTCACAGTCATTATAGTGCTTTCTCTGATAAAAGTAGAAAGACTGGATAATAAATGAAGTGTAATGGAAATTTGATATGAGTTTTTAAATGTGTGCTGAGGTAAAAGGTGAACCTAGTTAACTAAGCAACAGATCCTTTTACTCATCCGATATGAAACAAGATTCTCTGTGGAATAAGTTTCACACAGTCATGGAGAATTTATTTTTAATCAGCTTTAAAATACAGTCTATAATAAGCATACCCTTAGGCAGTTATACTGTGCATGCCATCATAAAAAGAAAAAAAAAAAAAGGCTTACAGTGAGGCTTAAGAAAAATGGTCAACTGGATGCTAGGTTTTTGTTAATCCATGGTTGTTTTTGACTCTGCTGAGGATTCCTATGTCATCTTTTCATCAGGAGAGTTTGGCAAAGACACTCAGCGGGTGCTGTACATTGGAACCCACAAAAATCAATATAGGGAACGTGAAGACAATTTTTAAAAGCTAATGTTTGAAACATTAAAAATCCATGCAGTCTAAACCATGTATAATCTTATCAACTCCACAGCTCAAGTGGATCAAATGCAGCAGAAATTGTGGTATATTACACATTAAAGTGAAATAAACTTTAAGGCTGAAGACTGATTCTTTTGGGAAAGTTTTTACAATATGCTATATTAAGCACTTCAGATAAAATTAACATGTCTTCTCATTACAGGGAAATACACCTATTGAAAGAGAACAACTGGGCAGTGATCTTGTGGGCTAAATGAAGGGAATTAAGCTTACCGGGGGAAAAGTTCAAAATTTATACCTTTGGTATAAAGTATAAGAATATTATCAGATAGTTTTACTTTCAGAGCATAATGTCATTCAATTCCAGCTTTGTAATTAGGATGTACTAGTTAGAAAAGTGTTTAGTGTTTTATTGGAGACAACACAATTCATATAGCATTAAAATTATTTTGGTTAAAGCTTTATATAACCCTTAAACAGCTAATGAGCTCTAATGCTAGAAAAAAAAAATGACTTTGACAGACTTTTCATGCACTGAATTTTCCCCACTAAAATCAAAGTGAGTATTCTGGGGAAAAATCAGGCAAAACACATAAGCATGCAGAATCTACCACAAAAAGATCAGACTGGGAGTATTTCTGTATTGTCTGAGTAACTGGTAACCTGAAGAACAGTGAGATGAGGGGACGTGCAAAAGTTATATAGGAAGTCTTTGTCAAGGCAGGATCTAAATATACATTTTGGAAGTCCTAGAGGGCACAATATAATCTCATTTTGAATCAGTACTCTGTTGAATTCAGTGCAATCTTCCAAAACAATTATAGCCTACAGCAAATGCACAATATCCTTTAAAAAAATTAACATGTGTTTTGTATACAATTCCTAGCACAATTAACCTCCTAGTACACTAGCATGAAATCAATAATAAATAAAGAGATAGGGAAAAGGAATCAGCAATACACAGGAAACATTAAAAATTGAAAATCTGCACCAGACCCCAATCAGAGAATTAAAGCAGCCATTCCTGTCCTCAATCATACCAACTTCTCCCTGTACTGGCTGACTGGATTAACGGGGCAAAAGAATCAAAATATAAGGCTACTTGGAAATAATCTCAGTTCCTGTACAAATACATACATGATGCCTTAAAAGAGATATAGTTTCTAAGTTTGCCATAGGAAAAATATATTTCATGGTGCCTTTCTTAATTATTTAATTGAGACCTGTGGAAGTCCCCATTAAAACTTATGCTCTGATGTGAAATCACACTTTTCATTATTTTACATTTTAGTATTGTAGCTTTTGCATTTGAAGATTTCAACTAAAACATTAAAAACCTTTTCCTTTAGAAAAGAAGTGTATTAAGTACAGAACAGATTTGCATAAGACTGCTTAAGAGAAAGAGAGAATGAGTGTGGTTAAAAATGCCCCTTAACACACCTGAAATACAAGCTAGCAGTCAAGAACCGAAGGAGGAAAATTAGATGCTTAAAAATATAATGAAATCCTGTGTGTTGTAGTAATAAAGAAAGAGAACAGAATTTTCAAAAATGTCCAGGGGAAAGAAAAACAAAAGACTAAGTAGAGATTTCTGAATAGCAGAGAGGAGGAAACAACCTTGGTGGTTGCCAAGGACTTAGGCATGGCAAAATTCCTGTCTAAATACTTCCCTTCATACTTTTCAGAGGAAAAAAAAATCATATGCAATGATGTACTGTGAGAAAAATCCAAGAAATCAAAGGGAAAATATAAAACTAATCTTCAGTAAAAGGAATGTAAACATATACTTAAGAAAAGTCAACCAAAGAAGACCAGGATCTGAAGGGTTTTGCTCCTTGGTGACAAGGAACTAACGGAGACGTTAGCCAGGGGCATCCAACAGATTTTGCAGACCAGGCTCCACTACCCAAATGTTGAACAAAATGTGCTCGAGTTCAAACAGAAAGGAAAGGACGAGTGACCAGGACATGTAAACTTTTAACCTGGCTTTTGTTCCAGGTGAAGAACTTGAAAAGATCACAGAGGAATTAATTTATGAGAATTGATGGAGTGGAAACCATCTCTGCAGTGTCAGCCTGGGTTTGCTGAACTCAGGCTAACGGTACCAATTGACTTTTTCCACATACTAAATTGGGCAAAAAAGGATGAGGTAAAATTAATCTGGACTTCAGCAAGATGTTTTGATCTAGTTGCAATCAGAAGAGCCACTGAGATAATGGAGATGAATTGCTGGCTCAAGATGATTATATGGTAGAGGGTGATTAGTTTTCAGATAGACTATTATCGGGCTGAGTCATGGTTCAGCTCAGCCAGCACTGTAGTACATAATCTTTAATGATTTTAAGGCGGTGATTAATTTGGTCTTGATCAAATCTGTTGTTGGAATTGGGAGCAGCAATAAATAATTATTTCCTTACAGTTGATGATATATACATTAAATTCATCTGAGGAGGATTCTGGGTCTTGACTTAGCAGCAGTTATGAGCTCTTATGTCAAGGAATGGAAGAGGTAGTGAGTCACAATTTATAAATCAATTTTTTAAGTGTTATTTAGAAAATGATTACAAAGATAGTGATGGGGGGGAAGCAGTGGATAAAGTTGTGGAAGAATACACATAAAAAGGCCATTGAAAAGCAGATTTCTCCTGGGATTAATGTATGGGAATATAAACTATGCTTATTGCATAGTAATGTGTACCTGCACAAGCTGAGTACAAAATGCTACCAAATAGGAGTTCCTGCAGTTTCTCACCACTTTCAAGAGTGTGACAAGACTGCTTGTGACACCGAGTCAGAGGGTTCAGGTCAGCAACATTCCTGATTCATAGAGAAGCTTCAAAGCAGCTCTAAATTGCTTTAATTACATTTAGAACATCACAAATTATGCATTCTATGTCCAAGTGGATTTTTTTTTTTTTTTTGTAAATGACATCACAAAGGGAGAAGCGGTTCATGAAATGGAAATTTAACGTGAAATACAGATTTCCCTAGTCAAGAAGGAATTGAGCCTTCCTCCTCCACAACAGCTCTACAAAAGCTCTACTTTTCCAACCCATAACACCATTCCACATAGCCCCATCCTTTATCCTCCAAAATAATACCTAGGCTGGGACTTAGAGAAGAACAAAATGTTTGACTACTTGGAGAGTGAAATAACTAATTTGCACTTGTGTAGTGGGAAGGTTCAACACTGCCTCTTGTAACACCATGACGTTTTTACTACTGTGATGGTCTTCAGATGCTTGTCCCCACATAGGGAACAACCTTCTGGACTGTTGGTCTTATTGTTTCCCATGTTCATCACATTTCTGGTGTGCAGGCTGCCCCCAGAAGAGCAGGTAACAGCTCATAAGAGACACAGGTCACCATATGAATACTCTGAACCAACCCTGCTTTCTTACAACTGGATTGGTTTGATGGGGGAAAAAAAAACCTTTCAAACCCAGAAATTCTGGCAGTAACAAAGTTATGCTGATTTGTCTCAATATGCTCATTCAGAAATTAATCATTCTGGTTCCAGTCCAGATCTACTGGAACTGGAATACTATTTTTTGTTGTCTGATGTTGTCTTGATTTTTCCTTTGTATATACAGAATTTTGTATTCTCATCCCTCTAAACAGGATGTGTTTTCACTTTTTCCAGTCTTCTCTGCCTGGTAGGGAACCACATCAACCACTCTATATTTAGTGTAAAAAGAGATTAAAGAGTAAAGACTGTTGCTTTGGCCTATAGTTTGCCATGAGTTATATTCTCAGAGGTTGTTACTCAACAGTAGGTACCATTTCCATAGTATTTCTCCTTGCTTTTTTGTTGTCCTTTCTCCTGGAAAAAGATGAATAACAACATTTTCTTTTGGAGTGTCTGCCATTCTGACAACAAAAGAGAAAGAAACCAAGCTATCTTTATTTTAGCAAATTAACCATATGCCTGACATCAGTGGGAGATGTGCCCTGTTGAGAGAAAAGAATAGCCCCTGATTCTATGGAGATCTTTGCCAGACTATAGGCTTGGCTTCTGATCTGCACACAGAGCTTTTATCAGTGCTTACAGGTTTGTCATAACTTTTCCTCTATGCTTATGCTGATAAATATTAAAGCAGATGAGAAAAAGAGGAAACATTGTTTTTGCATTACCTCAATATACTATAATATACTATAATATACTATACTATACTATAATATAATAAAAATGAGATAACATATATTCCACAAATATGGTCCAAAACATGCGATGTTCCACATTATTTGATACCACTGCAAGACAGAAACATCTCCTTTTCCTACCCATTAGAACAGACAATCCAAAGATTCTCACTCCAGAAACACTTGTGTACATGTTTAACTTCTACTACTAATAATAATCAATCCTTTCCACTGGCCTCATAACATATTTAAAGTTGAGTATAAGACCAAAGAATTCACAAGGCCAGAAATATGAGTCAGGGTTTAATATGGAGAGAACTGAGGTCCAGAGGGATTAAGTGAGTTGCCAGGAAGTGACTATATATCAGAAGTAAAATTGAATTCAGACCTCTGAGACCCAGTCATCCAACTAAATCACAAGAGCACATTTCCTCTATGTAATCATTAGATAAAAAGTGAGATTGAAGAAAAACTTAACTTCAATTTAATTCATTTGGAAACACTTTTACCTCCATTTTTGGGCCAGGTTTCAAAAGTAGTATCTTTTTTCCATACCTAGATCTAACAAATTCGGAAGGGGAAATGCCCATGGAAAGTGCCAAAGGAAGATTTATTTTCCATTTGCCTGTTCTTTTCTTTTCCCCCCCTCCCTTAAAAATAATTCATAAAATATTGTAGAATGTCTGTTGTTTCTGTTTCAAGTAGACAACAGAAATATGCATACCTGTTTCTAGTGAGTTGGAATCACAATGTAACTACGATTTTATTAACATATCTTTTGTTCTCTGAGTTTCTATTTCAAGGGGTTGATCAAAATTAATGTGGTCTCTCTACCCAATGGCATTTATTTTGGTTATAAGATTAGAAATGTAAATTTGCAATAAAAGAAGAAAATAGGAAGCTGTTTTTAATGAATATTTTACACATGACTAATTAACAGAATCCCCTACAGGAATTTGGAAGTAATAAGGAATTGACTGAAAATAAATTAAAAATTAATAAAGGGGTCTCCAAACAACTTTGTTTATGAGTATTACTAGTTGCATTCTTAGTTATGAATATTTCAAGCTGGTTTTGCTATTCAGGGTGTTTTATACTTGGAGTGTTCATAATTTTAGAGGTGATTAGACAAAAAAAGAAGAACAACATAAAACAAAATGTCTTGAAATGATAAAACCTACCTGGGGAAAACTCACTAATGTACAAAT
This sequence comes from Antrostomus carolinensis, assembly GCF_000700745.2. NCBI lineage: Eukaryota > Metazoa > Chordata > Aves > Caprimulgiformes > Caprimulgidae > Antrostomus > Antrostomus carolinensis. The sequence continues at coordinate 81,869 of NW_010336350.1, read as the reverse complement.
AATAGCTTAATATCCATTGTTTTTATCTAATAATACCTGCAGTATGATGTTCCTCTTAATCTTCAGCTTGTAAATGGAATGAATAGAAATGCTCACTAATTCATTGAGAGAAACAAAAAACTTTTCCAAGGTATTATCTTAGGACAAGAACTGCAGACATGCAGCTGAGCATAGTCATTAATAATTATTAGCTGAGTCAGAGCAGGGCTTTGCTGTATGCATGTACTGTTGCAGCCATCAGAGCTAGTCCAGCAGCAGTTTGCAGATGGGGGTGCAGCATCAGAGCTGGAATGCCAGGCAGCCATGGATGAAACCTGCACAAATATACTTTGCTAATAGTAGAAAGCATGGATACCACTTAGCTATTCTGTTCCCATTTTCTCTACTAAATCTATATATCAAAGCGCCTTGAAAGACAATGGGACAATAAATAAATAAATAAATAAAAATCTTCCCTTGTTTGACAGTCTATCTTCATTTATATCAGTATACCAGAAATTCTACAGAGGGGGAAAAAAACACATGAATGTCAAGTGTTCTCATATGTCTGTAATATTTTAGCTTGCTAAAAATCTTTGAAATAAAAGTGATTTGAATTCTGTGGTATTGCCTCCAATACAAAAACTGATATAAAATATTCCTCAGAGAACGTAAGCTAAACCATCCAGTACCTTTAGCTGTGAAAGGTCAGAACATAAACCTGAAGAATGAAAAAGAAAAGGAAATAAATGACCACTTTAAAAAAATAAATAGATACTCTTCACTGTTAGATGATCCAATCGATCTAGGTATCCTAATACCAAAGACAAATTACAGAAAAGTAGAATAAAATTATAAGCCTTGAGTCAGGCTGGGTTTTTTTGTTTGTTTGGGTTTTTTTATTTGGTTGTTTGTTTGATTTTTTCCCCCCCCCTTAAATTTAAACCAAAATGAAACCATGACAGATTTTGCACAGCTGGTTAGTTCTTTCTCTCTGAATTTTAAGGACTGAAACCTCTTCTTGGGTCATATTCTATCACTGGGAACGGAGTTCCAAAAAAGCAACACAGAGGATTTTTTTTTTTTTTTTTTTTTTACAAGCAATGGTGCTTACTGATATCAATTGTTCAAAGAAAAAATACTTGGGGGATGCTTCTTAAGAAACAAAGAACCAACACATTTAGTGTAATCTGTGAAGACTACTCTGAAGGATGCATGAAGTTCCCTTAATGAGAGCTTGAAGATTGCTGCCCAGAATAGAATGATTGGCCTAGTATTTTTGTGAACTTATGCCCCCAGAGTGTTAGTAAAAATGTCTTTGTTGTTGCCATCGTCATTGCTGTCATCATCATAGTACTAGTAGTAATAATAATAATGAATAGATTTGGTCACATAGAAAAAAGAAAAAAACCATACACTTTAATGTAGGAACTTCTAATTCTTCACATCAATGGCACAGTTCCTCTGTAAAACAGAGCTAAAAGATCTTTCCCAGTTAAGTCTCTGGGAAACGTTTGGGCACGTCAGTCCCATTTTACTTCAGATTCCAGGCAACCACATCTGCCAGAGGGTGCATGTCACGAGTGTTTGATGACTCTCTTCAAAGGCTATATCAGACAAGATGTATATGTCATCTCAGCTTTCCCCCCCTGCCCAGGTAGACAGATGAATAGCAAGAGGATGCTGCTACCTCCCATGACAAAATTATCTTGATAGAAAATGAGATTTGAAAAAAATTATGTAAAAGCAATTCCACCTTCTTTCAATTCACTAATTGCTTTTACACTTTCACTGCCACCTGAGAAGTCTAAGATAGCTTAAATCATGAGTTAGCATAAAGGGTGTGAGCTCCTTCCTTAAAAAAAATAAAAAAATAAAAAAAAAATCAGCAGATCTCTTGAGAATAAAGAAAATTATACCACCATGGTCAAATGTAAAACTTCCCTTAAAGTCAGTAAGAACCCTTTACATTTCAGGCATGGCTGTTCTCACAATAAAATTACAAGTTTTTGTTCCAATGCATGGAGGCACTAGAACTTCTCTGTCACATAGAGGAAGACCATATATTTCCCTGATCAACAGCACAGACTAATATTGTTCAAGCTTTTAAAAATATAATAATTT
>NW_010336350.1:61519-79748 GCF_000700745.2 Antrostomus carolinensis | reverse complement strand
TTCCCTACATCTTTCAGGATGAAGCATACAAAAGTATTGGATATTATGCAATAAAATTTGGACTTAGTCAAACAGATGAAAACTGGGAAAGCTCCTAAGCCTCTGGATTCCTACCTGAACATCACAATCTTCAGATATAACGTGTTATTTAAAACAACACTATGTACACTTGAAAAGCCAAGGAATTCTCTCCAAGTGTGAAAACACTGGTTAGTCTCTGATTTCTTTTTCCAGTGCCCTCATCTAACAAAGAAACAACTAAACAAAGGTTCAAACAGTTTTCACCAATCTGTAAACATTATGTGTTTCTGAAAAATAAGTAACTGATTACAAAGATTTAGCAATCACCAAAAGCTTTTAAATAAAACCTAAACTATATCCTCATTGTAAACAGAAATTACAGTTTCTGAGGTTTACTGATAAGGTCATTTATTAAGGACTTCTGAGCTGATTTGCTCCCTTGAAGATAAGCTGGGAACAACATTTGTTGGATATTCATTACATTCTCCACAGTCTCTAGTTCTTTTTTCCCCTTCCTAAAGGAAACAGTTTTTTTCTTTTTTCTTTCTTTCTTTCTTTCTTTTTTTAATTTTTTTTAAGGTAGAAAATAATCTTATGTTTCTGACTGGTTTGCAAAGACTAGATAACAAATTTGATGAAATTTAAATATCAATAGCTGCCAGTAAACATTGTCAAGAACTCCAACCACTGGCAAGAAATTTTTATTAAAAGATAATACTCATCTTATTGTTGGGAATTAGTGCCTGTAGCTGCAGTAAGAGTGGAGCAGTGTGGCAGGAGCTCATCAGGAGTGTGGTGTAACCATCAGCATTAATAGGGCTGTGGTGCTGGAGGAGTCGGCAGGTAGTGAATGAACAGCTGGGGAACAGTTTGATTCACAGATGCTTCAATATTGCTAGAAAGGCCTGTGGTGAAATTCATGGACGTTTTACAAATAACAAACCATAGCTATTCCAGCTGTGAATAGTCAAGTTGCAAATAATAGTCTGAAGGTCTGGGCCAACTTTCCCCAGAGCTACAACATATTGTAGTAGATCGCTATGTGGCTCTGCGGTACATTTTCCCCACAGGAGTGGTGGAAGGAAGGAGGTGCAGCCTCTCCTCCCCTGCCTTTAGCACCCCAGACCATGCACAGTTCCCATCACATGGCAGGGAAGGGCCACATTCCGCTGCATCTTTATACAACCAGCTACCAGACTGTAAAAATTTTGGACATCAAAACTTTCAAACAATTCCACCAAAGAAGTAAACTTTTCATTTAGGTAAAGGAAAAGCCAAATGAAAAGATCAAATTCAGTTCCTGATTGACTGACACTTTGCCAGTGTCCTTCTTTAAAAAAGAAAAGAGCAATTTGTATATATTTTCTAAGGTTTCAATGTATAAATTCCTGAGAAAACTCTGGTGAAACTTTCTCACAAGACATGTTTAACAGGGATGTAAACAATAAACCAGACTTCTCAGGTCATATTGTTTAGTGCAAGAAAACTGGGAACAAACAAAATAAACAGTGAAAAGTAAATGAAATTTTTGAAGTCTCTCAGGTATAACTTTCTCAGATTCTCATCTTACAATGAGTCTGCATAGCAGATACTACAGGGTCCAACTCTATAATTCATATTTATAAAACAGGAGGAAGTAGGTGACCAGTAGAGGTAATAATAAGTTGCACTAGCCATTGTGGAAATACTTAGAAATTATAATTGCAATGTTCTCTTATTATCAAATAAGAGAAATTATTAAATGCTGGAAAATAGCAGGCAAAACGGACTTATAAGAACATACTAACCATATATACACTGAGTCATTCTCCATGGAAGCAATATAATTCATTTCCTAAAAAAATAAAAATAAGGACTAGTAATGATTTGAAAAGCAGAAATCTGTCTGTATAAAAAGAGCTACAGATTATAAAAACCAGATTGAAAAATGTGTTTAATTGACATTTCTAGCATCTGTTTTATTTTCATCTTCAATTAGGAGCCAAATCCAAAGAAAAGTGTTTTGGCTCTGAGTCAATTTAGATTTTTCTGGCTTTAGTTCATTTTTATCAAGCACAATTTTACTGAATTCTATTTATTTATTTATTTTTATGGCCCAGTATTTTTGTGGAACACTTTTATCTTGCATTTGTGTATGAATTTTATATAAGTAATATGCATTAATATTTCCACTAAAAGCTATAGAAAAGCCATGAAACTCTGACATGCATTCCTCCCCTTCTGCCCACCTCAAACCAGCAGTCATTTGTGGCAATTATTTGGATCCATTGTCTCTCCAATGCATAAAGAGTCTTGAGTCCTGGCACAAGCAATGATCAGAAATAATTTAGTTTTTTACTTCAGTTTCCCAGCAGAACTCTGCCTACAACAAAATGAAAATGATTTCCTTCCTTATCACAAATCTAATCCCTAATACGTTTATCTCACTGCAGACACTACCCTATCTTCTATCCTCTCCCCAGATTTCCTACTTGCACACTCTCAAGACTGACAACTCAGGCTATTTTTGACCTGGTGAGTACTTTGCCTTTCTCTGCCTGTTTTTCTGAAGCCTTGTCCGCTCACAGCCATCCCTCTTGAAACTTCTGGGGATGAAGGTGGTAAACTGCTACTGACTGCAGCAATGTCTATGATAGATCATGCATCCCATTAGAAATATTCTAAACTCTCTGGAGCTCTACAGGTCAAAATTCACACCCTAAATCAGTCCAGGGGCCCATAAGAAACCAGTACCTATTAACTGCTTACTACCTGTAAGCCTTGCTAAATGTACAGCCTCCTGCATACAACAGTTTCAATATGATTTAGCTAAGATACAGCTCTGTGTTGGTTGCTTGCAGAAACTGAGGTTGGAATCAGAGAAAGAGGATCCTTATTTGAAAAGGAAAGGTCATAAGATGTGAGCAGGTGCCAAGCAATTTTTGTCTTTAATGACAGTAGAGTGGCAAGGACAGAGCTTTTTAAAAAAAACCCAACTATTCACTGTAGCAGTGAGTTCAAATAAGGTGTATTTTATTGCTTATTTTCCTTGTTCCATTACCCAGGGACTGTAATGTAATTTGCTAGTGCCACCTGCCCTATTTAAATACATTAAAAATAAGGATTCTTTGCTGTTTTCCAAAGAACATAGTCACTCTGTCCTTTGATCTCAAACTTGTATTAAAAATAATGTTTGGATGTTTGATTTGTTTTTACAACGAGTAGGCAGGCAGTGTTTTGCAGTGGGTTTCCATAATCAGATATTCACTTCTATCATCACTTTTAAATAAAGTATAAAGTGTTGGCATGGAGGGAAAGTACAAAGCTATTTTAAAATGAAGCACACTGATTAAAAATGAATAAATATGTTCAAATAATGGATCTGACTATAAAAGAAGCCAAAATCTACATTCAGCGCAGGCAGTGTATGAGGAACACAAGCGTTTACCTCAAGTTTCTATTTAACTCTACTGACAGCTATTCTCAGTAACATTGAAATAATGATACACTGCTTTCATTCTCTTTCCCATATATGTGTGCATATATATATATATATATACACACACATACACATTATATGACAGATACATACTGGTACTGGTGTTTCTTCTGAAAACTTAGTTTTGATTCAAACCTCAACCTAACAGCCTGGGACACTGAATTACCTTATCTCAGTGTTTTCAATGGATAGTGTTTCTGTGCCCACAAGAGCTGAATCCCAGGAATTAAACTGAGAGTGAGGTTAAGTGATTACACCTGTCTACCTGGGACCATCCCCCTTTGATACCATATTTAACTCTTTATAAGAGATAATTGAGCCATAAAAGAACTTTCATGGAAGAACTTTGAGCATTCACGTACATCAGATCAGGTCTGGAACCTGTAGCTTGCTGATCAAGTCCTTTTCTCTCATAACATTAAAGTATTTTTTTTTTATTTCATGAACAGTCTTTGAAACTGCTCTCTATCCACTAAAAACTGTAGCAGAGTCCATTAGACTGTCATATGAAATTGATAGGACATTAAACTGAAAAATCTATGTTTAAAGTCTTTCCTTCATGCAAGCTTGCTTTATACCTGGACTGATCTATAGCAAATAGTTAGACCCCTCAGAAATTGTATGATGGACCATTGTATAAATGGAAACTTGCAATCGATTAGAAGAGTTTGCACTTAATTGATCAGTTAAAATGAGAAAAAAGATCTGTAAGTGCAGTTCTGAAAGTCAGGGGAATTCTTACACATCTTGTTTACCTGAACGAGAAACTAAAATGCCTGGATTTCTCAACACCATGGAGCTGAATTTAAATATTCATCAAAACATTGAAATACTCCCCTAAAACAATCTGTAGCCAAAACCTCAGACAAAAGAAAGAGTTAAGCATCTGTCATGAGCATTTCTGAACTGTAACATGTTGTAGCAAAACCAGACTGCATTTCACACAAAGTGTATTACTTTTGTATAAATATCGTCAATTCTAAAGGTACACAGTTGGCATAAATACTATGTACGTGCCAGTATGAAATATGCTACCAGACATGTGTAGCAGTTAAAAAGATATCTATCAGAAGAAAAAGGAGAATTCCACGTAAAACTTGTATAAATAATAGAATTGGATTTTGGCCAGTAGACCAGTATCTATTATCCAGAGCCTTACCAAGTAAAAAGCTCTCCTTCCTGGTGAATGGCACATGGAGGAAGGAAGGATGGCAGGAAAACTGAGCACTGTAAACGCACTGAATGGTTTCCTTTATAATGGTGTGTTGCTAATGACTCCTGAGTTAAGATCGGGTTGAGATTTGCATTTAAATGAAGGCTGAAATCCCCTTGTTTCACACTTTAATGGTTGACTAGTCTCTAAATTTGGCACAGTAAACTTCAGAGAAGAATTTTCCTCGTAATTTTCTTTAGTAAATATTTACTACATAGTTATTAAATATTTGCAAAGGAAAGTCGCAAAGGAAACAGCTTTTCTTTTGTGTCTCATTTTCTTGGGTTTTACAACCTCTCAAGCCCAGCAAACTTCACAACTACATAAGTGCATATATGTGTATGTACACAGTTTACTTCCCTTCATCCCCAGGTATCTTTTACCTGGTCATTTACTATCAACATAGATTATTCTAGAAATTCTGAATTAAGAATAAGATGCTATTTTGCTAAACCAGCTAACCTACTGGAGCTGTATGCAGAGGAGACCTTTCATCCAGGCTCTTGTTCTGATGAAGATAAGTCCCTTGTCCCTTGGGTTCACTAGTTTGTTTTTTTTTTTCTGTGTGGAACCAGGCAGCTCATCACATGTATAATATTATTATTTTTGTATGAAAGCTTGTTGTTACAATCATGGATTTTTATGATTGCATACTTTGGTCCATAAAAATGGTACAATCATAACAGTTACAGGAAAATAACATTCTGTTTTGTTGTAGAGATGCATAGCAAGGTGACAATTAAAGAACTGACCCACAGCTAATCATAAGGACTGGAATAGTGGGTTGTGAAATTGGATAGAATCTGAGTCAATTATGTAGTTCATTCATTTCTGCTCTGAAGCTTTTCTTTGTAGACTTACTGTTAGCCACATAACTCCTTCACTTATTCCCCTTTTTTATTCCAATGACCAAACTCCCCACTGCAGGTCAGCCCCTATCCAACAGGCTTCATCACTCTAATGCAAGTTGTTTCCTTGGCACTAAGCCAGAAGAAATTCACCAGACTCAAGCCAGGCAAGAGGTGAGGATTTGAGTCAGACTAGGTTAAGAAATCTAAGGTTTAAGATGGGGACAGTTAAGGATATGGCCAAGGAGAGAAATAATAAATGGAATGCCAACAGAATATTAGGTAACTTCAGAGCTTATTTGCCTTTCACAGCTTGCATTACTCAGATGTACAGTCTAATAACCCCATCCATGGAAAAGAAAACAAACAACAAACCTGCACGGACTTCATACACTATAGCAAATATTTGTCTTAATGTATAATATTACAATTGGATTATGAATGAAGGGTGGAATTCTTCTTTGATTAAGTAGAGCTGGATTAGTAAAGGAGTACACTCAGATCAAACAGCTTGTGGAAAGAATTGACACAGTTCTTGAGAAGTGTAGCAACTAGCAAAAACTGAGAGAAGAACATATAAAGAATACAACAAATAGTTCCCAGCTTCAGAGGGAGAGGGAGACAGCCAGCCTCCAAAGAGCAGTGAACCTAGGCTGCAAAGTGAGAGGTAGCCGCATCCTGTGCCATGAAAAGAAGCACTGAAAAATTGTGTGCTGGAGGGATTTTCTCCTGTGTCCATCATGTTTCCTCCAGTTCCCCCATTGCTCTTCTGTGTGAAAGACCCCTTTTTTCAATTACATAAAAGGACAAGAAGAGATAAAAGCTGGGTTCAGGAAGTTATGCTGCCCAGATAATGACCCTTTCTTTGTTAAAATTCCTAAATGTGAAATCCCAAACAGAACAAATTCAGCCTCTCATCTTCTATTTCCCTTCCTCCTTTTGTTCATGTTGCTGTCAGTCTCTTTGACACATTCTTCTTCAAACACTCCCTATCAACTCTAATATTTCCCAAGAAGGACACTCTTTTATGTTCTTCATCATCATGAAGACACCATACATATCTTCAGGTCAATGAACAACTTTCTCTCTGACCATTCAACCTGACAAATAAATTACACTCAGACTTCAGAAGAAAATAATACATCTGTGACCAAGATCAAACAAAAAACAGTGTGTGTTTCACCACGGGCCCTTTACTCATTTCAGTATTACTGGAAATATAACTAAATATTTTTGTGCTTTTCAAATCAACTAGAAATTTTAAGATATCGGTTATCTCTAATCTAGAAAGTCTTCGATTATTTGTTATAGTTTCCACTGATACAACAGCATTTAAAGCGAAAAGCTGCCAGGCCAAGCATAGACCATATGAGTAACGTGTAAATTATCCATCTGGGAGCCCTAACTGGCTGTAAAAGGATACACCACTGGTGCACTTTATCTGAACGCAAGTGACAACGAAGTGCTGCAGGTTATGGAAGGGAAACCAAGTGACTGTCAGAAGAGAGCCCAGTGATACAGTATAGGCAACGTAGCAGACAATTGAAACAAAGAATATTTAGACCCAGGACTGCAAACAAATATTTCCATGGTAACTTAATTTAATTTTTGTTTTATGGAAATGTTTGAAAATTATTATGGCTCTAACAGAAATTGCACTTTAGGTTTGTCTTGAAGCCTTGGTTTAGGTAAGGGCTCATAATTTAATTCCTATCCTGCATTATATACCAAAGAGACAGCTAAAATGAATAAATGTTGCATGGTTGTCTTAATATTTGAAGGATTAGGGCCATAAAGGGTGTGGCATACACAAGCAGGTAAACAATATGAATTCAAGAGATCAAGATGAGTTATATATGGGATTTCACAGCCTGAAGAATATTTCACTGAAATGTGCATACCTTAACTAGTTATTGCATGGTATGTACAGCAAAGAAGTAGAAGTTAGGAGTTAGGAAATTACCTATCAAAACCAGGATCATTAGTGTCTCTTCTAAAGCACCTAAAAAACTAAACAAGTTTTTAGATGTCATTTTTTTTGTAGCCTTATATAATATTACTGATAAGTATTTTGTTTGCTTTACAAGAACAACTGTGTTAAACTGTAACATGAAAGTTACTGTTATATAATAAGTATTATACAATTCCTGATCTGAACCAGAAAAACTGTCAGCTAAACACAGACATTGCACATAGCTAAAAACAAGTAAGTTTAACTCCTAAAATACTAGTTAGCATCAGATATCCCTCAATAAGAACAACAATAACAAAATAATAGTAGTGGCTCATAGTCATACAGAGAGATGCTCCGCTGCTTAAACATGTTTTTCTGTTATTTTTTTGTCATATTGTAAATATGTAAATATTCATGAAAGTTTTTAACTCCCAGGGATTTTGGGGTAATTTGTAATTTAAGGAAATTTTAAAATTTTTCTAATGTTTTTCAAATTCTTGAACTTCTGTTTTTCTTTTGTGCTCAGAAAATTTAGCATGGTACAAAATCTGTGGAATAGAACTAGTGTACAGAATATATATACCTTTTGTGGCTAAATTTTAGATTACTGAGAGATGGAAATTCGATCCTGTCAAAGAGTTGTCAGACAGTATATGTAAGATGGTTTCTGCTCATACTTTAATATGCATGTTAGCCCAGCTCACCTATTGTCTTTTTCAGATCAAGCTTTCTATTTTGTGATAGTGTATTTTTGCCTTGTTAAGTAAAATAACATTTTCCACACCAAAAACCACACACATGTAATCAATTCTGGTGTTGGAAAAAAAAAAAAAAAAGTATTTAATTATAAATTTGCTAAAAAACCAACCAACCAAACCTCTTCTTGAGTGGGAAGAGAGAACCTATTAGCAAATTCAGGTTGTTTTATGCAAATAATTTCAGTCAAAAAATGAAACATTTTGTTTTGATATCTTTTGAAATTGAAATGTTCCATTTTGGAAATTATGAAAGCTTTCACTCTGACATTTTCTAAGTGAACCTTTCTAAATTTTTATTTTGAAATGAATTTTTAATTCAAAACAGACCCAAATGAAAATGGATTAAATAAACTGGAAGGGGGCAGAATATTTTTCTTGGGGTAAAAGAAAATAATTTTTTTGCTTATCTTAAAGAAAACAAATGAGATAATATTTTTCAGTTTTCAGTATTCCTGGGCCTATGATTTCTCCATAATTTTTAGTTTGCTATTAAATGTCTGGGGTACTCAGTTATAGTCAAACCCTAAAATAAATTTTACAGTCCATTCATTGGGCTCCATCATTTTACTTCAGCTGGACTGCAGTGTTTATCAAATAAGCAAAACTTAGGTTCCTCTATATTCTCTGTTTAAAAAGGAGAAGACTGTGGGGAGAGAAAGGGAATGCTGTCACCAGCAGTGTGCATGCAGATGTCCCTGACTGACTGACTGACTGTCTGTCCATCCATCCATTCTTCCCTCACAGCTGATTCCCCATTTTCCATTAGTTTAATTTGCTTAAGTATAGTTAATTAATTTATAGGCAGATTCTGCTGATACGTTTAGTTAGCAAATAGCTGTCACAGGAGTATCCCATCTTACTAAAGAAAGCAAGGCAGCCAGGGAGTAGTGGGAAGATGATTTTTAGTTGCCAGATGAGATGAGAATTTGATGATATAAATGTTGGTACTTTGTCAGAAATCCCGCTTTACATCATGGGAATAGGCACAGAACATTGGATCTACTTTTTTGTTTAGTGAAAGGATAAATAGTCATGTCCTGGTGGGAGCTGCCCACCAGAGAGGGGAAGGGAAATTTACTTTAGAATTTGCAAGGCCTGCTCAAAAAACAGCATATTTGGGCACGTTTTTTTCTGTTTATACTTTTTAGATAAAAGTTCTGGAAACTGTCAAAGTCCCTATGAACTATGAGTTGTTTTCTTTATGTTTTTACAGCAAAAGAGAAATTTCCTCATTGATTCTCTTAAGACCTTTCCTCCCACTGAACTCTGGTCCCATTTGATATTCTATAGTTTCGTAGGTACTTTTGGTTCTCTCACTAGAGTGGGCCATTCATGCATGGAGGCATTTATTGCCAAATCAGGCTTGAAATGCCACTGCACTTTTGCTTTTATTAATTGCGTTTACATGATGATCACCACCTTGCTTGCTGTGACTCAGCACTGAGCATTAGCGATCTTTGTGCAGCAGATCCCTGCAGCTGGTGAAAGATTTGGGCTTTTTGCTCTCCTTCCTGATAATTGAGGCTCCACTTAGATGGAGAGAGAGAAAATATTAACACCTGGAAACAGGGAAAAACAAACAGAGCGTTGTTGATCTTCACTATAACTAAGAGCTTTAGTAAAAGGAACATCAGTGCAATTAGGGTGTAATCCAAAGCCCATTAAAGTCATTGGGAATCAGTCCACTGACTTAAATAGGCTTTGGATCAGGCCCATACTGCACATCACAAGGCAGTGCTATCCGAGAGAGATTGCATTTCAAAGTGTGAATAACACTGCTGCACACAGCTTTGCGTTAGAAATTCCAGCTCGGTCACATTTTCTGTTGCTGGCATCCTCTTTTCATCAACATTTGTCTTGTAGCAGATTGTGGTTATTATTCTAAATCCAAAGGGCTTTTTGAAAAAGCATCATCATCATCCAGGCAGATCTGTTGAACAGTTCTATAACATGGTGGGCATGGCCACGGTTGACGCAGTGCAGTAACAAATAGACACCCTGGAAACATGTCATTTTAATGTCCTATCAATTTTATAGACTTTTAAAATGTTTTGTAGTTCTGATCAAAACAGGCCTTATAAGCAGAAAAAAAGGATGATTGGGGTCAGCTGCTCAGAATGCCTGAATGTTTTGTAGAAGCCCAGTGTCAAAAGGCCTTGAAATAACCATATATTTCTCCCCATGATGCTGCCAAGAGAGGGAAGGTGGCAGAAAGTATTCTGATCAATAGTAACAACTTTGCCCTTAAATTAATTAGTGGTATTGATTGTTGGCCCAGCTAATTATGGTGAGTCAGGACAGGACAGAATGTTGCATTTACTGAATTTAGGATGGAAGCAAAGGCAGCATGCTAAGGGAGCTGGTGGTAAATACAATCCCTTCACCAACTTCTAACACACATCAAGGCGATGGTTTTCTTCTTTCTGTTTCCAGGAGGATAAACTATCTTGCAGGAATTATGCCCTCTATCTGCCAGTTACACTTATCAGTGTCATGCCCAGGAGATGCTGCAGGCACCCCGGTCCCACTGTGCTGGGGAACTTTGCTTTCTGCTATATACCTCTACGGTTGATCCTACTTTGAACATGGGAGTCATTGTGGGAAACAAAATACAAGTCTAGATGGACCAGAAAGGAGGGATTTTCCGAGTCCTCTCTACGTTCCCACCTGAGTCACAGGACAGTTGTCTTCCGATTTCCTCTCACCAGGCACATTTCCAGAAGCTATGTTTGTAGGAGGGGTGACATAGAGTTAAGAGAGTGATGCTTATTATATGCTTAAACAGGGACTAGGTGATGAATGAAAAAGCCTTTATGAAATTGAAGCAAGAAAGCAAGTAAAGTAGCAACTTATCTTGACATAGGAGGCTGAGAATATGCACTCTGCTCTCTATCACTCAATCTAACAAGCCAGCATAGGTGGTAGCTCTCTGGGGTTGAAGGCAGCAATGAGTGGAAGAGCCTAACACGGAGGAAATTGATGCAGCTCACGAGAAAAAAAAAATTATCTGGCAGAGGAGGTTGTACAAAGCCTTGAGCAAATTAGCCTTGATATTTCAGGCCAAATGAGGTGATATTAATATTGCCAACTAATTTTCATTGTTGTCTTTTTCCATTAGCAGCTTTCAAAAAGATTTACAAAGATGGTCTGTATCAGTATCTGACATACAGACAAAGCAAAGAAGCAGTATATGAACTACACTTGAAGAGACCAAGCATTCTTTGAACAAGCCAGGGACAACAGATAGAAATAATGGGGAACAGAAGATGCATGTATTTTTCACCCATTTATGACAAAATTTAAGATAATGATTAAATTAATTTATAAAATCAGGAGAATATTCCTTTATCAGATTCTATGACTGGACTACTAACTCTTGGCTACGGGACTTTAAAAAAAAACCGCAAACCTCTAGAAATGCTTCTGCTGAGAGCATGAAGTTTTGCTACTAGTAGCAAGTAATAAAATAGGGGAAGCCAGGATGTAGAGAGTTTTCTATTCCTGTTATAAATATGCATCCTCCTTCACCCGGCAGAGAAGATAAATTTAAATTCTCAGTTCTTCAATCCTACTGCATCATTTGGAATTAATTTCCCCGAAGAAAAAGCAAGGGATCAAACAAGCCTGATCTCTGTTACAGTCACAGAATAAAATTGAATTTGATACCAAATATTAATAATCCTTGGGCATAACCAATGGTAGCAACAGAAAATTTCTGACTCAAGGCAAAATGTGTTAGCTCTTATAAAAAGGCTTAGATTAAGTTTATGATCTGATTTGCAGATGAAGCATCTAACACAATTATATTCTGATGAACTCACATGTCAGAAACAGGCTATCTTTTCTTATACCAGATCGTTTTGTCATGACACCCAGCGTCCATCTTGGAAGAAGATAAATAAGAGTTTGCACTTCTGTAGCTACTTTCTTCTGAAAACACCAGAATGATTTACAAACATTACTTCACTTATTCAAACAAGTGAAGAATGGATAATTACAAACTGAAATAAAACTGGTCCTTGTGCGAAACTCAGAAACAACCCACTAAAATGTAATCAAGGGCAGACTATTCTCCAGTGGAAACAGCAATAGCAGTTAGGAGATATAATCTGGACATACTTTATGCAAAGTGGTCAAGACCTCAATTTCACATTTTGCATTAAGATTCACATTCAATAGCTTATTATTCTACATACTTTCCTGTATCTTTAATTTAATGATAACCAAATATTGAAATGGTGCTCATTGAATAACCAGTACAACTTCCCACAGCATATGTTTGTCCATTTAGAAGGTCTGATAGGATTACAGCAGAAAATCACATAACAAAGTGTTATATTCTGAAGTGAAGAAAATAAAATAAAATTAATACCAATTTACTTTTGAATACAAGTCCACAATAAGTTCTTAAGTGATTTAACTCTACTATTTTAATGGTTAATTCAGATTAATTTTCTGGTAATCAAGCTCTTATGCATTAGTGGTTGACTTCTCACTTCTGGGAAATGGTGACTATTTAGAAACAGAGAATGTTGTTCATTAAAAAAGGGATATGAGAAGAAAGTTTGGTTATGTTTATGGTAAAGTTTTGGAAAGAAGTACTTTCTGTTACTGATAACAAAGAAAAATAAATCAGAAATTATTTTTTATTGGCCAAATCCATGTATTTATGAATTAAAAAGTAAAATAAATCACTAGAGAGTGAGGAAAGCATTTTTTTTCTATTGAAATAGCATTTCTTCTTTTTTTTTTTCCTACAGAACAATGACATATTTTATTTTAGAAGTCAAAGTGAAACAACACAGCTTTTTCAGAATTTTCCTCTTCTCTGAACAGAGAAAATGAGTTTGCCAAATATTTGGGTTGAATCTGCAACTTTTGAAGAAAAAATTTGCAGCCAAAAAAAAGTGTGCACCTCCAGGTTAATTGCCTATAAGAATAAACAAATTTTGCACCAGTTACCTGCTTTATCTATTAACTGGATAATTTAACTAGAAAGTGGTAACAAGAGGATTACATCCAGATTACTTTGAACTAACACTAAGTTCAACAGTCACGGGTAATATAGAAGAAAATGGATAAATTATCACAAGCTTCTTGAATTTTGAATGAAAATAAAGGTAGGAACTAAATGTACTAATATGCAAAGCCTTGAAGTCAGAGAGTGATCATTTTGCAATTTTAAACCATTTAAATTTCTATTAAGGCAAACTTTCATCTTCTATTTTATCCACTCTGAAACAAGCTGTTTGTATCATGGTGTCAGGCATTGCCCTTTTAGAAATGATATTTTATCTGTCAGATATTAGTGGAATATTAGTATGTATGCACATTCTCACACAACATACATACTGATATTCTCAAAATGATTTTGTGAAGAAAATATTTTAAGCCATGCTTAATCAGAACAAAATAAAATCAGCTTGTATCTATTCTGTGTGTAACAGAAATTGATTTTAGTGTTTCTTCAAAGCACATACATCACTTCCGCATACTGCTTCCTTCAGATTATCTGCAAACTCCATCTCCCCTCTAGCAAAACCAACAAATACATCATATCACTAACCAAAACCACATGGATCATAAAATGTTGTGTCTGATGGATGTTGAACAGCTGAAGTGGCATACTTCTGCCATTTGGGTAAAACTATTTATTCACTGTGCTTGGCTATTAGCATCTTTGAGTTTTCTGTCCTCCCAACATTTTGTTTTCAATATTAAGAGACTTAAAGTAATTTACCTACACTTATCTCTAAAAAGACATGGTAAAGGGATTAAGATGGAGTGGAAGAAAAAAACAAACCAGCCACCTTTCATTTGCTATTCACCATCATTTCTATTTAAGAGGTCTTTGCTGTATTTCTAAAAGGCAGTTCTCTTGCAAAAATGTATAAAAAGACAACTTTACCTTCCTGCTTTCTTAAAATGTTTTCCTAAGGCAGCTGAAGGAAACCAGTAAAGATAGAAATATAATTGTTTTGATTTCAATAAAAGTAACCAATTTCACCTCTCAGGTCAGGTGTTACGGTGAGATAATGCCATTTAGATGCAGAGTCATTTGTAAAGCAACAAGCGTTTTTATAGCCTAAGGAGCAGTGGTCCAGCTCTTTTGCTGGCAGAAATCAGCATAGTTTTACTGAAGCAAATAGAGCAGCTCTGATTTACATAAGCTGAAGACATGGTTCTTTATTTCTCAGAATGACATTTCATAACATCCTGAGGATAGGTTTTGAAATAAATAAATAAATATGGACTGTGTTATTCACCTGGCAAACTCAGCTTGCTTTGTTGAGCTAACACCGTACAGTAGGCAGGTGCTATTAGCTCACAGTTTCACAGCAATATCGTCAAATCTTCAGTTTGACTCAAGAATATTATGGAAACCATTTTCCCACCCCAGATCTCTCTCACAGTAGAAAATCAAACTGATACTTAACACAAGAGTTTCTTCTGAAGAAATTGGCCATTAGATTGACATCTCCTGCTTGCAGAGATCATGAGACTCAAGATCTTACTGTAATTAGTGTTTGATGAAGATGGAACACCCAAAGCAAGGCAAAAGCAAAGGAAAATAGAAGAGCAGCGTTATAAATAAAGCTGGTTTATGCTGGTTGTCAAGTGCTCTAATTTAACGATATGAGAATTTTCTATACTAAACACCAGGAGGTATGTGGGAGCCCTTGGTAATTCCCCTCAGGCCCACCTGTATCCCATACTTTAAATTAAAGAGAAAGAAAAATACATTGGTTTAAATTTTACAACAATTTTGGCCTGAAGCAAACCACACATTTTCCCCAACACAAATCAGCTGCATTTAATTCCCCAGACAGCTGGCATGAACACAGCCTCTCCACAGGACACCTGAATTACAAAATTAGCACATTCAGAACTCTAAATCACATTCCATTACATTAAGCCCTGAGGTCCAACATTACGGAGAACGAGAATAAATTGCAGAACTTCTCCTGAATTAACCCTCTTAGCACACTCTCAAAGTTAAATTGCCCTTTCCTCCCCTTTAAAGAGACATGGAAACTTAAACACTCCCTCTTGCCCTTTCTCATCTATTTCTCTTCTCACCAAGCGGCACAGTTTATGGGACGTAAATTGAACTTCTTGTCAGAAACACACATTTGTAAATTACCCCATCACAAGCTGTTTGAATCACTTAGGAAATGTGCAGGTTACTGTTTACGCCTGGTCCTTCAGACAACACCGACCCATCTACTTCTCTTTTGCAGCACACTTTATTGCAGGGCAATGGCATGCCTGGCTAGAACAAACCCGTACCAATCTGTTTTTCTTGTGTGCAAGCTGCTGCCCACAAAGTACTAATTCCTGGGAGAAGAGATGTGAGTTTGTGAGGCAGTTTGGCTTACAGCTATACAACACTGACCTGATCTGATTAATGCAAATTTGACAGTTATGTTGCTATGTTATGATTATGTTATTTTTCTGTTGCAACTAATATGAATTTTGATCTTAGATATTGTATACTGAAAGACCAGTGTTTCACAAGCTCAGCTTTTAAGCCAACAGATGCAGATAACAAAAGATAATGAAACAGTAGGCCTTCAAGGAGAAAGAATAGGATCAGAAAAAAATTGCTTTGCTTTTAAACAAGCAAAGTATTACATCTGAAAAAGAACACCGTTTCCAAATTTTAGAGATTATTCTTAACATTAATTAGTGAATACCAATGCAACGCTAAAACATCTCAAGCAGATATAAAAATGTGTATATTTACTCTACATATGCATTAACAAAATGTTGATGTGTGGGATTAGGTTCTTTCCTGCGTACACCTCACAATAGCTACTGGGCAGTTCTGTGGAATGTCTGAGGCAGCCAAGCTGCCTTCAAGGACTCAGCACATTCACAGGTTTGAATGTGCCTTGAGGTGAAATTATAGTATTTGCAGGGAAGTTTTGTCATTCGTCTGTTCCTTGCTTCCAATGACCTCATTTTGCAGGACCGAGTTTAATCATTACTGGCACACCCAGTACTTGTTGCTTGAAATTACCACACATCAAAACATTAGCAATATCTGCACAGAATGCCTCTCTCCTCTTGAATCTGCTCTATTCCATTTTTATTACATTGAATTCCCATTCAAGCTTTGTTGACTGTCACACAGAAGAACTCTTTAATGGTGACATTCATTATTTACCTACCTGAGATGACTAGTGCTGTGCTAACCCCAACTAGTCAATGCTGTCTCTGTTTCGAAGCAAGATAAAGCTATGCATTGCTACTGCACTCTTTCAACTTCTTTAATCACTTAAACCAATTATTTCTGAGGAGTTTTTGACTATGTGTACATACAGTGCATCTTTTCGTCTTATTTCTTGTTACAGGTATTAAATTATTATATGGGATGCCAGAAATCCATGACAGCTATGGCAATGGGTGCTGTACCCTGTGGAAAGTTTCAGTGCTTGGAGAATGAGAACAAGCAATGGCTTAGTACTTATTACCAAAGCCTTCCTGGATCCACCTTTGCAAAATGTATATTATAAGCAAATAACCTATGTAGTTTAAATTCTGCTTTAAACAGTAGATGTAAAGCTTGTGATAAACAGACTGAAACAAATCAGTTATGCTAAGGAAAAAACTCTGGCAGCTAAGCTGGGAGTTTTGATCTTTTATAAGATTCGAAGGAGTTGCAGTAGTCAGTGAAGTAATTTGTTTATAGATGTCTGATTTGAAGAACCAACTCTCCTGTGAACGCAGACTTATCTGGAGAGACTCCTGCTTAAGCTGTGAGTTATGGCTACATTTTACAATGCACGGGGACAGCCAGGACCCTTGTCTTGCACTAGTTCAAGAAGGTGAGACATTAAGCTCCAGAAATCAAATACTGTAGCAAAGGAGAAGGAAAAAAAAATATGGTGGAACAGTTGCATGAGGAAGGTAGGAAACTCCCTTCACAACAGTGCTGTTTAAGAAAAATAGCAGCTGGGTATTAATTTTAAAACAGAGAAATTAGACTGTGTTGTCATTAGGGCTGTGCTTTTTGCCATGAAAACTAAAGGCATAGAATAACTAAGCAAAACCAGACTTAGTTTAAACATGTGCATTGCTGGCTATTCCAAGAAAGGGTTCATAGAATTCAAAGAACTTAATGGAAAATAATAACAACCAAAGAGAGCAATTTGTAATAGTGGAATAAATAGAAAATAATGAAAGCAAACTGTATTCAGCCTAATCTACTGAAACTAAACTCTTTGCTGAGTACATGATAATGGAAATAATTAAAATTACTGATTGAATGGGGGACAAGAAAATAGCAATGAAGAATATTGAGCTGAAGGCTGGGACAAACAGATGTTTTTACAAATATTGTGTGTGTTAGGCTTAGTGAGAGTAGAAAAATGGAAGCACATTTGAATATAAATATCTATTGTAAGCAGTGTTTCCAGTTTTTTCCGTGGCTTTTGCTGTCTAGTTAGTAAATTTAGCAAGAAATTTATCCTTGGGCATACTTTTTGTTTTCTCTGTCACCACGCATCATTTATACTTCACACTGTACAGTGACACTGGCTTGTGACATTTTTTTATGCTGTATACTGTTATTATTTATAAACAAAAACCTTCAAAAGACATTTTAGAGAAAAAAACAAACAATTTTAATATATTTAACCATGATTTCTCATTCACGGTGAATTTTAACGTCCTATATTAGTCACTGCTAAGGACACTATTAGGTTATAGAATCACAATGTTTTTTCCCTCCGCTCTCCACAGATTCATTCACTGTATCTTCAAAGTCCATGGTGTGTATTCACTCATGCTCAAGAAGCAGCAGTGACAGAACTGAGATGCACTGCGTTTTTGCATTCTTTATCAGCCTTGTCTGGGAGAAAGAACAGTCTTTACTGTAGTCTGGTAGCTGTGAAAACACAACTGAGTATTCAGTAAGCATCTAACTAACACTATTTACAAAAAAAAAATATT
>NW_010336350.1:46526-61497 GCF_000700745.2 Antrostomus carolinensis | reverse complement strand
GGGAAGACTAAAGGTCAAAAATCTTAAGTCATCTAAGTGATTCTGCCATCTACTGTTCTACTCATCCATTCTCTTTCTGTGTTATGTTCCCAACATCTGGATGAGTGTGGGGGAAATTACTCTGAAGATATATGTTGTGACAGATCATTATTGCCATCAGTATATGACTTAGAGAGGAACACTGTGAACCAACTCTTTTGTTAGCTGAAGGATATTATACCCCTGCAAGTTGACTTTGTGATCCGTCTCCTATTTTTCTGCTGTTTAGAGGGAAAAGTACTTTCTTACATCTAAATTACAATCAAATAAGGTACTGGTAAAAATATTAGCTAATTTGTGCTTCCTTACTCTGGGGGAAGCATGAGTGAATTCATTTATCAGAGTATAGACCATGGTTTTCTGAGAAAAATGTTTACATGGAAATTGTTAGAAGAAAAAGCTTCACTGTTCCAGTGTTCTACCCTCTGCAATCTAAAAAGCTCCAGGGATGTCCCTTTCTCTCCAGAGAAAGACATAAACTTGCCTGGGATGTGATCTTAACTGTTCTCTAATTTGGTAACACGTAGATCTCTAACATTAGTAAATATCAGCAGAGAGCTATGAAGATGATTGATGGACTGGGGCATCTGCTATATGAAGAGACGCTGAGAGCTTAAACTGTTCAGCCTGGAGAAGAGATGGCTCGGGGATCTAACCAAAGTATATAATACCTGATGGGAATAAAGAAGATGTGGCCAGGCTCTTCTCAGTGGTGCCCACTGACAGGACAAGAGGAGATGAGCATGAACCAAAATACTGGAAATTCCATTTAAACATAAGAAAAACCCTTTTTTTCCTGCACAGGTGATCAAATCTAGGAACAAGTTGCCCAGAGAGGGTTAGGAGTCTCTGTCCTTGCCTGACCAAAATCCAACTAACCATGCCCTGAGAAACCTGCTCTAGCTGACCCTGCTTTGGGCAGATGCTTGCACTAGCTGATCTCCAGGTCCCTGCCCACCTCAACTATTCTATGATCCAGAGGCCAGAGCCTACCATGCATTTTTCAAAACCTCCCAGAAGTTTCCTATGTAAAAAAAATTAGCTTTATTAAAGTTGTAAACTTTTCTGATGCTTGATGGTCTTTACCCTGATCAGGTCCTCAAATTCGTAATGAGAGACAAAGACAGAACATTAATATCCTTTTCTTAGAGATAATGGCATCTCCTAAAATATTTATCAAATACTATTTGAGGATACCAACTGTGTTCAGTGAAAAGACACACAAAATCTGGATGAAGATGATGAATTTTGCTGATGATACATAAATAGATGTATTACATTTTTAATATTAAACCAGGAAAAAACCCACATTAACTCATTCTTCCTTTGTCAGACAACTCATGAGCTGTCTTGAGGGTACCACTTAGAGATCTGCTCTGATCTGCTCAGAGACATAGGTTGGAAAGTTTCTTCTTCATTCCCACAGGGCTAGAAAGGATGAGAGTGAGAGAGAGACTGAAAGACAAGGTGTCAAAATCCCACAAAATTTGCTATCACAAAAACAGGAGATAACTGAACAGCCTGAAGCCTGACACCCAAATGTGTCAGCTTCTGCGGGATGTGTTACAGACTCAGCTTGCAGGAAGCTGTGTATCCTGTTATTTTAAAACACTGCAACAGTAGCAGCAAGGCTAATTCATCACATTTACATAAGACA
Organism: Antrostomus carolinensis; assembly: GCF_000700745.2. Classification (NCBI taxonomy): domain Eukaryota; kingdom Metazoa; phylum Chordata; class Aves; order Caprimulgiformes; family Caprimulgidae; genus Antrostomus; species Antrostomus carolinensis. Next base: position 59,801 of record NW_010336350.1, on the reverse strand, counting down.
TCAAAAGAGAGCAATGGTGCTGGGAAAGTGAATATATTAGTCTAGAGTATTCAGAAAACAACTGGTTGTTGGTACAGTGGCCATGCTGTGTGCAAGACTATACAGATTACCTGACAAGAACAGACGTAAGATGTCCTTTCTTTGGGAACTTGACCTTGGGCAGCACCTAGTTGCATCAGATGGAGCCACAATCTGCAAATAAAACAGTCTGTTTTGCTCTGTTTTTGCAAAATAATCTAAGGTCCTTGGATAAAGATGCTGTACGTGCTGAGCATTAGTGTGAGAATATTCAATGCAGTCTTGAAGTTTGACCCTGGCTGTCTCCTTTGTACTGTACCATCAGTGCCAAGAGAATGAAGAACTATTTTAACAGGAAAGCTGGAGATTTCTTTGATGCAGACAGTGCTATGCCACCCACAGTCATTAGGAACATTGCAGGGTGGGCCCAAAAGAAAGGTTTTGGGTAGGTGCAAAGTGAACTGTGCTGCTACATCACAGCAGGCTTGGAAGGATCTCTCCCAGGCAGTACAATTTAAAAGATGCCTTAGCTTCCATATGTGTTTCAGTGATTACCTACATTTGAAACAAGGATCCCAGGGAAAGTCAGCATGAAGCCCACTTTTTTCCTTCTTTGACCACACACTTAATAATACATTGTCATCTGTTCACATGAGCTTTCAGTGCAGGTACAATACAAGATAATTAATGGACAATACTAATTCTATTCTTAGAAAACCTAGAGTACCCCAGATGTTTGAAGAGGTCGTATAGTTCATTTGATAACATGTTCAGAGGAAGTAACATTTTTTTTCTTATTCCATAAAGGTAAAACGGAACAAATCCTTCATGATCATTGTTCAACACAACATATGATTGTACCTTAGCTACAGGAAACACTGGAAACAGCTAGTGGTAAAAATCTCCTTTTCCAAGGTTTTTTACTTCTGCTAAACTTTAAGACAGGAGGTCTGCTCTTTCTTTTTCAACAAATGAGTCCCATAAGACTATTGGGCAAAGCAGTTCCACCAGAATGATGTAATTTGCAGGATGTTTGCACACATAGGTTCAATATGACTACATTGTTCCATATTTATAAACATGTCACTTTTTACTGGCACAGCTTCACAGATTTTTGATGATGAGAGCTGCTCTTTCCTTGGCAAAGCAACACAAATTCATTACAGCAGGAGGAACCAACATCACAAGATTTCAATGAATAGAATCATCTTTGCATGACTCAAAGCTCTTACTCAGAGATAGGGCAGATCGAAGAGATAAAGCAAGGAAAAACTGAAATACAGGAAACTAACTGCAAAAGACATGGATTTAGGAGGAAATGGGAAATGTATATTTTCTGTGGTGTATCATATTATTTAGGAAAGAGAATTCTCTTGTGGGTTTGTCTCTGATCCCTTCAAACTATTTTGATGTATACTTGTATGCTTAAAATTATTTATTGCCCCTTTTATTGTGCTGTCCTGTTAATGGATTCACATGTCACTTTCTATTTTCATTACAATTCCTGTCAGGAACATGAAAAATCTGAATGTCTTAGTAATTTGTAAACTACCACAATGTACTCTCTTTGGCTTGACCTTGTCATTATTGTATAACTTAACTGGCCAACTATTCCACTTCTTTTCCTTTTCATAGTCTTATTATAGTGGAAAATGAGAAGAGACTTGTCATTGACCAGTCAATCAAAAATACATGCCATTTAGAGATGAAAATAACAACCTCTCAATTAATTTCATAGAATTAACACTCATTATGATAAAAGTCTCCTGAGATAAAGATTGAGATCAAGACTAATAAGCAGACATTTAGCCATTCCTCTGACAAAGCCTGTAATAAAATTAGGAAATGGAACAGTTTAATTCAATCACAAAATTGCAGTTCCATAGTTTCCCCCTCAGACTAGAAGATATTTAAGAGACTTCAATTTTTCTTTGTACAAAGAGTCAGAGTACATCTCATTTTGCCAGTTCTGTTGGCTGAAGTGTAGCTGTGGCTGTAATTTTAAAAAATGTCTTTCCCAAGATACTAGATGACATTTTCACACTTTGGGCTACCTCTCTGATGGGAAGCATAATCATTTCACTATTACACTATTACTTCTTGCAATGGATTTAGTTTTCCTCACACAGTTGCTATCTTCAGATAGAGTAATTTTAAGCTTGACAAGGAAAAGACAGACTTTTCTTTTTTTAACCAGTGCCCATAGGGTTCACAACAAGATACTCTGTGCTCTATCACAACAGTAACAATAATATAAAAGAAATAAAATAAGTAATAGATGTGACAGAAACCTGTGCTCCAGAATTGGCCATAAATCAGTGAGGTCTGGCGAAGAGGAAGCCACTGGGGAAGGCTGCTTTATTATTACTATGGGAAAATCAGACACTAGTCATTTAGTACCTGATTTAAGGTACCACAAGCTTCAAAAATGAAAAAAAAAAACAAAACCTGTCCAAGACAGAGCTTTTTAGTTCTGTGAAAAGGATCATTGCTATCACAGTATTTGTGGTTATCATAGAAAAGTATAGTCAGGTAAGTTAGGAATATTTGTAGGTCCAGTATCCCAGACAACTGCTTAAGATGAAATATTCTGTCTCACTGTATAAAGGTTGTATCTCTAATTTAAAACTAATGGTTAAAATCAAGTAAACTTTACTATAATTTCATTATTTATTTTTTTTCCCTAGCAGTTTTAATTGATATAGCTTCCTCTCCTATCTTGTAAAAAAAACTCCATCTAAAAATCCTTCCCAAGATATTCACAGTCACTTCACCTACCTTTCTCTGGTCTTCACTGGCTACCTCTGCAGTAAGCCGGAAGCAAGACAAAGAAAACAGATGCAGTTTTGGAAAGAAGTCAGCTGACCATGCCAATTGCCTGATGGACACCAGGTTAGAAGACCCAGGACAGGGAAACAGTGATCAGGTAGAAATTACCTTTCTTTCCTCTTCTTTTTTATTTCAGATCAAAGAGCACAGATTTGAAATGAGAGCATGACCTTTGGAAAATAAGCCCCTAAACCTTTCTGTCATACACTACAGTAGTTTGAGATTATTAGGTTGCACATTATTCTCTTTCTCACTTGAACAAATCAATTTACTGCTTGACAAATAAGCACATAATGCAAAATGCCAACTTACAGATTGGTATCATTAGAGAGAAAGCATGGTTTTATTGGCGAGGGACCATATTTCGCCTACATTGCAGATCTCAGGGCAGAAAGCTTTGTTTATACAGGATATGTGACCCATTACATCTGGTACACTACAAAGAAACTACAGATATGGTCAAATAGGACTGAAATGAAGATGTAAGTATTCAGATTGTCATGCCCATACCACAAACAAAACTGTCTGATTCTTCACAGGCATGCGAGAATTGGGAATTTATTTGCTGTAATAGATGCATAACAGAAAAATTGAAAAACATTTTGGATAGAAAAGGTTTTTAATACCTTGAAATGCAAAAGTCTCCAGCACTCTGCCTCTAGAAGTTTTAAATAATTAGCTAATTTTAATTATGGTGCTAAGGACACATAAAAAAATTAAAATATCATTAAACTTATTAATGTTGCATTCCAGAAATCAAACAATAATTTAATAGGAAGATAGGGGAAATCTGCATTTAATATAGAGATTCTACATCTGTTTTGAAGATTGTAATCAAAGTCTGGGAGGAGGAGGATTAAGTTGTGTCTTCAGTGTTGTCTCTTATGTTGTATTGGTATAGTATGGTTCTAATATAGAAAATGCAGCCTACATTTAAATTATTCATGCTCTTTTTCATTAGAAAACCAAAAAGTCAATTTAAAAACTCAGTAAAATTTTTCTGAAAGCCAGAGCACTTAAATAAGTTTGACTCTGTGTTCCAGGGTAACAACCTTTTCCTTATCGTTCTTTCTCTCAATAAAAGCAAATTTTAAAATTTACATCTTTCAGGAGTGATGAGGCCCTGTAAACAAACATAAGTATGCATAGCACTGTTCTAGATTGGATGTCTGTCACTCAAATCACTGTCATGCCGCAAGCTACACTGATACAATCAGAAGGGAAAATGGAATTAGTTAGATGGGTTTACAGGATGATGTCTGTATGAGTGACAGATGTTTGTGCTCTAGCAACATTATGTTTTATTATAGAACAATTGCTTCTAATAGCTTTTACATTTATGTTCAATGTGTTGCAAATTCAACTCCATACCTTAAAAGAAAAAAGAAAAGAAAAGAGAAATGTTATGAATTGGTTCCTTCCCTCCTCCAAATAGAAGCATTTTTTTCAACAGAAAGTAATTTAGGCAGTTGGTGAACTGTGGAGCTCACCAATCTATGAGTTCTCAAACACACACAAACTGTGTCTTCATGGTTCAAGGAAGAACCGACATTACGCCCGAAAGGATTATCAATCACCAACTGCACAATATCATCTGTTGTAAATTGGGATCCTGATTAATAACAGTGATTCAAGCATGTTCCTTGAAAATTGTGATCTTTATTGACTAACTGGACTGGTGACTTTCTCTTTTCATGTTGTTTGCACTCAATTTTTGCTGCTTTCAGTTACTAATACTATATATTACTATTTCTATTATGATTGTTTTCCACATTACATAAAGTCAATAGTGAAGTGTCAGGTGAAGCAGGTAAATTTTTCATCAATTGTGTATAAGACTTGCTGCCCTACTTTTGATTTTCTTTCTCATTCATCAGTGTTTGTACTGCACTTCTGTTTCATTCTCTTGTCATTGTGGGAATATCTGGAAAACAAGGGGAATATCTAACCCTTCTGGTTAAAACAGCCTTTGAAGCTGTTTACCTTTTTAGAATTCCATATTTTTCCTAAAGAATTGAATCAACATTTTTAGAGGAGTTTTGTTTGTAAAAAGAATAGTTTCAGAAAGCTTGATTTCCATATTAGCATACACATCTAAGTTATTTTTAACCTGACTAATTACATTGAACTTTGTATATTTTCCATGTGAAATAATGAACCTATAGCTGAAGAAAGGGACTTTGATCTTCTGTCCCTCAATCAACCATTACATTTTAGGAGCAATTTGGACAGTAAAAGGTCCAACGTAACCTGTTTGGGGGTTTTGTTGTTGTTTTTAACTTGTTATGTTCTGTCTAACTCCTTCATCTTCATCCTATTTCTTTAGTCTAGTCTTAGGAGTGTACTACCAAACTTCCCTCTTGACTGGCATGGATGAACTAGAGCTTGTGACCACAGGATTCCCAACAACTGACTTTCACAAAACTGGCAGACCTGATTCTTTTCTCCCAAGGTAATATATTCAAACTGTTTAACCTGTGAAGGAAGTCACGCACTCTGCAGAACCTCCTGTAATTATGAAAAGTGTAAGCCTATTTGTTAGCTAGTGAGCAACAGTAAATCCATCCTGTTGGCTCTTTATTCTCTAGATCAGCTTCATAATAGCCCAACTATAGAAACTTTTTTTTTTTTAATGTGCTCCGTATCTTAAAAAGAGGGTATCAGTTGAGACTGTTATCTGACACTACATTCACCACCACTTTTTTAAAATTAGTAAACATAACATATCAGTAAAACCTTGCAGTGCAAAAAAATCCCAGACCAACCATTCATCCAAAAAACCTCCCAAGCCAAACCTCATCTATCTTATCATCATAATAATTCAAATAATATTGAAATATTTGGGACATTTTGGCAACCAGACCTCATGAATGACAATCAGCACCAGTCCCTTGAAAATCTTTAAAAGTCATTACCTTGATGCAAGGTGTGTACCCCAAAAGTAACAAAGCAGATAGTGGCGCAGAAGCCAAAAGCTCATGTAATTTTTTGCTGTAAGGTTAGTGATGAGTGTCCATGAATGGCTTTTATAAATGTAAAATTGATTTAGCATAGATCATCTCCGTTATGTTCAATTGCTAGATAATATCTTATTTGTAAAAACTGAAAGTCTCAAACTTCATTACAATTATTTGCAAATGAGGTTTTCCTTTTTTTATTTATGTGAGTTATTTTACTGCTTAGGTGGTCTGAAAATGGAGACTATGAGGAAACAGCGTTCTCACAATTGAGTGTAATGTAATAACCTCAGTTTTGTAAGTGTTGTTGCTTTCTGCATGGCGGGAGGAGCTGGGGTCTGTGCATGGCATCAGCATCACAAATCTGTTCTACCCCACCTATTTGGCTGGATAGCCCCCGGCACACATGCCCTGAGGCTCCATTCTGGCATCCTATTTCTGCCCTCCTCCAGCTTTGACAGGACATATCCCAAAAGCTCCACGGCTGGCGCTACAATGGACTGACTTTGGTTATATGTTATTTTCATTATTGAAATAGAAAACAAATACCTAAATCTGTATGATGTCTCTATTACTGTCCTCCTCTAACCTAATCACAGCAAACTCATTACACCAAAGTTATAGAAATACGGTTCTAGACCGAAACGCCTGTTGGTTCTCAGGTGATGTTTTACAGCTTAGTAGAACCTCTTCTAGACCCATGGTTAAAAGACAAATGTTGACACTCCGCTAATTAAAGCGGAAAGAATTTCACAAGAAGGCCACTGCAAAGGCACATACAGTACAAGACTGCATACTAGAACTCTGTAACTATTTAAGAAATCATGTTTAAGGGACCTCTGCCCACTGTTTACTCAGTTGTGGGTAGACTCTCCCAATATCTCAAGCTCCTCTGTGAAGCAGTGAAATAAAGAGGAGAGAGTAACAAAAATGTTTAGTGCCTCATTGATTTGTGGAATCTACTGGGAGGACAGAGAGGAGCACCAGGGATGTCTGGAAACTTCAGTGACTTTTTTAAGAGGTCCAAAAGATAAGTTTGCTCTTTCAAAAATTCAGATCCATTACCAGGAAACTAAATGAAGGATGTCTTCCTTGGAAAAGCACTTTCTTCAGAAAACCATTTGCACTGGAAAAACAGCAAAGTGAAATGCAGACCAAGACACTATATGAGGAGAAACATTTGTCAGGCTGAGATTGTTAAAGACACATTCTGAAGAGCACTACTTGAAGAGGAAGTAAGGCCTAGAAGCAGAAATGTTAAGAAACCTCAATAAGTGAGCAGGGTCATTTCTAAGAAAATATAAATCACTGGAAACTATTCCCAGACATGTGGTATTTTGAGCAAAGAGCTAAACTGTGGTGAACCATGTAGCATCAGTGATTTAAGATATGATCCAGGGTCCTATTGAAGTCAGCAGGAGATTTCTGCTGTGTTTTTTTTTGCAGGCTTTGCTTTGCACCCTCATGGAATGGAAAATTCAGAGTGTAATTTGTAGCCTAAGGTATGCAGTCAGGGGACGAAAAGCACTGCATGTAACAAATCAACCCACAAACAGGCCAGCTGCTACAGAAGAAAGAAGAGATATAGCCAGAGCGACAGCAGGCAAAATACCAGGCATCTATGGACAGACAAGCAGGTGGGCAACATCCAGGCAGAGTTACTGCCAACGGCTGCCCAAAGAGCACCAGCCAACATCACAGACATCCAGAAGCAGAGCAGCAGAGGCATGGATAAATGAACAAACTAATGCACATTAATGCAAGCAGCCACATACTAGCTAGTGTGACAAATCAAGGGACTCAGAGTCTGTTCTGGTAAAGGTTGAGGATAACTGGTCTTGTCCTACTCCAGGTGGCATCCTGGGTAGTATGCTCGAGGCCAGGATATTTTAAGTCCATAGCAGAGTGTTTTAACAAAGCCATCTCTTCTACTCCTTTCTGAAAACGCCTGGAGCACAGGTTTTATGAGGAGTGGCTGAAGGAACTGGGGTTTAATCTAGAGAAGAGAAGGCTCAGGGGAGACCTTACTGCTCTCTACAGTTACCTGAAAGGAGGTTGTAGCGAGGTAGGGGTTGGTCTCTTCACCTGTGTAACCAGTGATAGGACAAGAGGCAATGGCCTCAAGTTATGCCAGGGGAGGTTCAGGTTGGATACTAGGAAAAATTACTTCTCTGGAAGAGTGGTCATACATTGGAACAGAATATTTGGAGGCTGCAGGGTGGCTCGACTGGACATGTCATAGCAGGAGCTCAACACAGCTCTCCCACTCTCTAGCTTATCCAGGGATGTCTCTTCCCCCCTCATGCTCCTTTAGGAAGCCTTGACCTCCCTGCTGGGTTCTCATCTCCTACCAGTCTCACACCACCACCAGTACTGGCTTTAGAGAGGAATATAAAGCAGAGGGAGTGATATTTGTCGTAGTGAAAGAAGTTCACTGCTGTGTAGACAATACCAGAAACATCATATAAAGTACTGCTGGGGACATTTACATCTATCCACAGGCCTAGCTCATGGTGACAGGTTTAAATGGGACTGAAGTGACACCCCACCTGAACATTCAGGGCTTTACTGGAGCACACATGGGCAGCTTTCATTTCCATTGCTATTTCTGCCATGTGGGGAGCTATTATTGCCCATATTTCTGTGCAGGTCTAATTTATTTAAGATATGCAGTAGAAAATATTCAGCTTGGCAATTCTAATATGCAGTCTCCTACAGTCCATGTGATTCATTTTTTTCCTAACTGGCTGGCGTTACTCTCCTGCTGTATCAGCCTGATACTGCCCTCCTGCTGCTCTGTCCACCTGCTTCAAATTTATTTCCAAAATGCATCACCACTGAAGGACCTTCTCCCTGAAGGGGAACAAGTCTAAAATAGGTTTACTCTTCTGGATGTACTCTTAGATTGCCTCTTTTCTAAAATCTGACTACTGACTAAGAATTCTTTTTCATCTTCTCTTTCTAAGTTGAAGATAAAAATCCCCTGGCCAAAGGAAGACACCTTAATGGAAGATACTTTAATCTGAACCATGAAACGGGCACATAGGAACATGAGTCACAAGTTATGTTGTAATGCTTGTTCCTTTTTGAAACAAAAAGCAATTGAAAAATATATTACGTAGTTTTTGAAGTAGATCCCAAAGTAGACTAGCATTCATAACACATAAAATGACTTCTCCCCTTCTGAAGAAGACTCATAAATTTAACAGAGAACGATAACCTCTCTATAAAATATCTAAACCATCCCATAGAATAGAAGAGGGAATAATATCCGTGTTACAGAATTCCATTGAATGGTTGAAACAGTTTGTAGACAGGAATTACAGGAATTTATTAAACCTTACACAGGAACTTCCATACGTATTGGTTTCAGCCTTGTTAAATTATATACTACTCTTAATATGAGACTGTAACAGCTCCAACTGTGCAGATAACCTTTCACAGACTACAGAAGTAAATTTGTTGCAACCTTCTCTTTTCTTCTTCTAACCTAAATTATTGTATAGAATTTTGCAAACTCTTATGGATTTTCTGAGAAAACAATTTGTCACTCTATCAAAATGACCATTTTTCCTTTGTGACACATGTCCGTGTGTACACAGATGATGGAAGGAAAGTTTTGTATTTTCAAAAGTAATTGAATAAGCTCTTGCTGGAAAATTAAGGATTTCTGGAGACAATTCGGCAGAACAGATGTATGCTTTCCCCAAATGAAAAACATGCATCTGTTTCCTAGAAATCTAAACAACAGCAAAACAGTCACACAAACAAGTTGTTTTGTTTTTTTCTTTTTTCCTACAGATGGTTCTTATTTTTATACAAATGATGTAAAAAAAGCCACAGTTTCTAAATGAAGCAATGAAGTGCATTCTTATCAATGAAATTTAAATGGTCTCCAGGGTGAAATTTTGTTTTATACAAATCTGCCCAATTGTACCTGAAAACCGTACAAAAACATTCCTTATTAAAATGCTGCCTTTCAGCTTCCCTGCTTCCATTTAGTCACAGTCTGATCTCCCTATCAATTCATTTTTTCCATTTATGTTACCTGTAGATCATTTTGCCTTGCTCCTATAATGTGGATTTAGAGTTTGTGGTCAGGAACTGATATGATCCAGAGCAAACCCTTTTGATTAGATATTTCTGTTCCCTGCTCAGAGCTGACAGGAAGGATATGCTTTTTAATGTCATGAACAGCACTTCCCTCCATTCCCATAACCATGCTTTGCAGTCTCTAGTGAGTGAATTGATAAAGAGAGTTGCCAATAGTATCAAAAATACCCCATCCTCAATGGCAACATATCTTAATGTAATTAAGTATTAGGATTAATTTCTTAATCCTTCTATTTTTCGCTTGTCCATTTGAGAGACGGGTCTCTAATTAAATTTCGCTTTGGTCACCATAATGAAAACAATATCATCTAGAAGTCCAGCCATAGTCAGCCTGTGTGGATAGCAGTGATAAGGCTGGGTAATTGCAGGATTAATAACTGGCCTTTTATTGTGTCTGAAAGCAATGTAATAGTATATAGACTTTCCAAGTAATTTCAAAACATAGCCATATTGTAAAATATTGCTACCCTGATCACTTTTTCCTTTCACTTCCCCCCGCCCTCCCCAAGCATGGGAACAATTGGACTATAAGATTATGATTATTCCTAGGTCATATTCTCCTCTAGGGTTTCCAAAAAGCAAGCAATGCTGCTCAGGCAGCTGCAGTAGCTCTGCGGCAAAGTAGAACAAGTTTCAATAACTGCTGTTATTCCTCTTCATTCACAGTACAGGCCACAGGGTAACTGTTTAATGTGGTAGCCAGTTCCCTGAACCTGTTGTACATTTGCTGAAACATGAAGCATTTTCCTAATACTTTGAGCTTCTTGAATAAGTGCAGGATTTAAAAAAAATAATAATCTAGGGACCAACGCTCTGTTGAATAATCTAGCTCTAGAGACAGAGCTTCTACACAATAGCATATTTCCTTTGTGGCTGGGGCACTTCCCCCTCCATTTGGTAACAGAGCTGTTCCCCTTTGTGGCTAGATAGTGATGCTAAGAAAGTGGTAGGAACCAGGCAACCAGCATGCTCAGCTAAACTGCTATGGATCTTAATGAATGTGCAGAACAGGGTGTAGATTTGGACAGTTTATCCATGCTATCTGGATACGATAGGGCTGCAAGTGAAACTCGAACCTAATCTAATAGCTACATAAATTGTATGAAAGGAGCTGGTAAAAATTCCTATGTAAAACAATCTTGTGTTAAATAGACAGGCTGGCAGCAGAGGTTGCAAAAGTTGCACAGGATGCTGTGGCATCCCTTTGGTCCTCCATGGGACTCGGAGGGAATTCAGCACTGACTGCAAAACATCCTGCCTCTATCTACAGCCCTGCTCCCTCTCCCACCTCCTCCTAGGTACCATTCCCACAAAATATTTTCACACCTTCTTCTCCAGAAGACATTACTCTTATCCCCGGTTTCCTCCTGAAATCAAGGCTCTTTTTCCTCTTCTGCAAGCACATTTCAGTGGCTATGCCACATACATGGCCCAAAACAAAGAATTATTTTCACAACACATGCTCAAATACAAAGGCCCAAATGCAGTTCTGTCTGTCCCACCCAGTGTAGTTTTGCGTGGATTATGACAGAATTTGGCTTAATCACTTTGAAGAAAAAATATATTTACAAAATATTTTTTATTTTGGTAGAAGAGATCCATTTGCATCAATGCAGCAAATTTATTAATCCACAGGAAAACTTCTGAAAAAGTGCATTCTGCAAAACCATAAATGCACTTAAAATAATTGTTTAGCTTTCTTTTGGATCATGTTTAGCTCATCCACCCTTTCATATCATCTTGAATTTCCTTCTCCTCTTCTCTCTGTGCAGCCATTGCCTGCATTAGGAGACTTTACGTATCCTTCTCACAGACCTTTAAGGTCATTCTGAGATAAATTAACACCATTACTTTTCATTTAACCTTCAAGCCATATTTTCACTCTTATCTCTTTTTAAGAGTACTTTAAGTATACATATACCTAACTCTGCCCAGATCTGGAAATTATGCCACCCATTCAGTATCTGGAGTTCAACTGACTACAAAGACTTAGATCTCTTTAGGACATGATTTCTGTGACATTTTTGATTGGCAACTGAATATTTCATAATATTGACTAACATAAAAGCTACTGAGCCTTTGTATATTATACCGTTTTAGACATGGAAAAGCATAGCCATTTCCTCCATATGCATTAACCCCATACACTTACTGTAGATTAAATTGAGTTCAAACAGACTAATATCTTTGTAGGTGGATGTTTGTTAAATCCTGAACGGATTTAATTTTAGGATGTAGAGACACAAACTAAGTACTAGTATTATGCCTCTTAAATGTGTCTTTTTGTATTTGTTTAATGAAAGTGAATCTCTTAAACATAAAACTCTGAAAGACATGCCATGTCCCCCCCAGCCCCTCAGGGAGGGACAGCTTGAGGGACAGCTTGAGGCAATGTTTAAAATAATTTTTGCATTTTACAAATTTTGTATTTTCATGAAAAAAGATCAAAGCCACAAATGAATTTTATCAAATAGCTCCTTCATTCAAAACCAGAAAACCATAAATGCCAACTTGTTTGTTTTTGACAATTCTCAGACATTACTGCTCTTCTAAATGAAAACAGAAAGATGCTGGAAGACTGTTGAAGTGACACCCAGTAATTCAGGAGTGAAGTATTTTAATTGTAGAGTACATGATGGGTCAGCAAGTGTGAGAGACAGAAGTGCATACGTGTGCTTGTGTATCCATGATGGCCATACGCACAACTGATAGAGGGAAAGAAGAGTCTTCTGTTCTCAAATAACACAAGATCCAAATGCTTTAGAGAGAGATATTACTTGGAACACACTGCTTATCCCGAAACCTCCTGAAAAAAAAAAGATAGCTAGAGTTTGTATACCCCCATCACTCAGAACAGTGCAGCTGGGATTGCTCATCATTGTGCCATGGAAATAACAGTAAAGGACTCTTCTGTTGAAGTATGGAAATAGTTACTTTGTAAGAACATTGAAAATTTCTACTGATAATCTCTGTCTTGACATCATACACTGTTGTTCCACCCCACACCCATCTTCAGTGAAATAAGATTACAGAAAAGAATGAGGAACGACATGTGAGCACCAATGCCTGAAACTGTTGCCTAGTTATAGAAGATTTTGCCATGCTTATTAATCTTTAGACCCTTAAGCAACCTTTTTATTTTTCCCCTTGAAATACTCTGAAGTCAGTCAAGCTGCACAGCAGCAAGGTTATGTGCTGGCAGAAAATGCACAGCTAAATTTCTTTTGTAATCCAAACACAAACACACACACACTGCAGCACACTGCATTTTTGTGGGTTGGGGTTTTTTTTGTTTGTTTTTTGGGGTTTTTTTTAAGCTGAAGCTCACAAATACCATATATGATGTGTGTGGATTAGG
>NW_010336350.1:0-46494 GCF_000700745.2 Antrostomus carolinensis | reverse complement strand
ACAGGGAGAGAAGCATCTTTTCTCCACTCCTGTAAGAGCCATATGAGAGCTTGCTTATGTATCCTATGTTAGCGGTCCAGCTGTGAGATCCATAAAGCAACCAGTGAATCTCTCACCTCTTTTTCCTTAGGAGTGCTGCAATGTTCAGCTTTCTTTGTGTTGCCCATATGCCAGCAGTCTTTTTAAAGGGTACTCTTGCTCTGCTGCTGATCATCTTTGCAACAGACAGTATGTAGATTTCAGCAGAACTGCTCTGATTTCCACTGCTTTCAGCCAGAGCAGAAGCAGGTTCTCTCTCCCCCCTGTAAAAAGTACTTGGCAGAAACAACAGACAAGTTTATAAATTCCTATCAACAGTTCTTGGAACTAGTATTAGTGCTGATCAAATTCTCACAATTAAAAACTGACAGTATGAAACAGTCTAACATTTTGCTGCGAAGTGTTTTGTTAAAAAGGATAGAAGATGAGGAAATGTTAAATGGTGAGTGCAATATAATCTCCAGTGAGTCTATCAGAATTGCTTTAGCTAATGCAGGAATTTTTCTTTGCCCTGTGTTATGCATAATGCACGATAAAGGACATCAGTGCTTCAGATCCTTATTTTCTTTCTATAACCACTATTCAGAGTGAGAGTTGCACATATGTCCTTGACAAGACTTGAAATTTAGAATAGTTTCATTGGTTGCCAATAGTTTTTCAAGCTATATCAGGGACACTAGTTCATATTCCAGCTACCTAAGTAATCCTTGTCCATCTCACTACAAGGAAGTCTATCTCCAAAATAACCAGATGAGCTGAATATCCTTGTTCATGCTGTTGGGCATCATTGCCAAATACCATGGAATACTATTCTCAGGATGAAATGTTCCTAAATGTTCCTGTATCCTTGTCCCTCTCTTAGCTATTGCATACAAAAGAACCAAAATACTTCTGCAGTGGTTAAATTCTTTTGTGCCCAAAGAAGGAAGGAGTAGGATTTCAGGATACATTAATGCCCCTACAAGGAAAGTGAGTTACATACCTGGACTCATTCCTTCAGCCTCAGTCCAAAGGATGAACACTTAATGAGCAGTACTTCGTAAAGCTATGTGGATAAACAAAGTAATAGGAACTGAGACTGCCACACTTGAGTCAGGTGGATCTATTCACATCCAGATGCCTCCATGGCAGTGACTGTAATGAAAATTCACTCCAGGCAAGGGCTAGATATTCATATTTGAAAGGCCTTTTTGACTGCAATAACGCATAGCTGTCAGGAAGCATTTTAGTCCAAAGAAATAAACATTGGGGGAAAGAAGAAAAGCTCAGTCATGAGTACCACAGATATTCATAGGTTAGTATGAATTTCCAGGGCTGTACAGCAAGTGAGAGGGGAGGTTGTGACCACCCTGTGTGACAAAGGCATTTGTGAGAAGGGGCAGAGTGGAAAGCACTGGTGCCTCACTAGCTTTTTGTGCCATTACAGGGGAGGTATGTAGGAAGGGGAAGCCCAGTGCCAAAAGGACAAGTATCCTCCTCTCTCCTGTAACTAGATCAGAGAACAGTTCATAAACTAAAGCTCTTCACACTGTACCCCTTCTCAGAGGTGCATGAGGCTACAGCCCAGCTCAAAGAAATGAATGCATTGCAGAAGTGAGTTTTGAAATGTGGAGGGTCCAGCAAAAATTAATAATAAATAAAGTATACCTCAGAGGAAAAACTTTGAGTTTCTCCTCTGAGTTACATGCAGCTGTTTTAGGTCAGTAAGGGTAGTCTGTTTATAGGTGTGAGCAGAAAGCAGCCTTGTGTGCACAAGCATTATCAGTCCTTTATTCTAGAACAAAGTATCTGCTTGATAATGCATACACTGTTTTGTCATTAGTTGTCAGTGCTCCTCCCAAAACAAGTTGTCCCTCTGATTTCATAATCGTGGGAATATTCTTGATGACTTATCAGTAGGGTTTAATTCTGGCTCCAGACTGCTCTGGAAAATAACCTATTGAATCACATCGGAAACCAGGGCAGAGTTGACTTCCTGGTGGACTCCAAACAATCCAAAGGCTCTCCTTGGAAAGCACAGCTTGTGCTCCGTTATTTATGCACTGCCACGCTGCCCTGCGGCCAGGGTAATCAGCTCCATCTCAGAGACTCCACCCCTACCAAAACCGGTAAGGAAATAGCAATCTATTGTTCCAGGCATTTATGCAAGAACCACTTATTTATTTATTTTAGCCACTATTTGTAAGAGATAGCAGTGACCTGGTTTCTGAAATACCTCCTTATTTCTCTAGTTACCCCCTGTTAGCTAGAACACCAAACCACTGCTGTCTTTACCTGGCAAGCAAAAGTGGAAAAAATGTATACATCGGACAGTGTCTTAGGATGGTGAGGTGGCTCCTTCATATTAAATACAAAACAAAACCAGAAAACACAAAGAAAAAAACAAGAACCCCAACAAAATCTCCCCTTTTGCTATTATCATATGAAGAAGAAAAAACATTTCCAACTCCAAAGCAGTGCCAAATGGTTCAGCATAGCAGATTTCAGAGACTTTGAGACACTGACAGACTGCAACTCCTGCTGTTTACCAGAGGGATTTAAGAGGTTCTCTCTCTTAAAATAGCCATATTTTTGTCTTCCTGAGGGTCAAAACTTGCCACTTTCACACTGCTTTCAGTAGACATTTTAACCGTGCTATACTCAGCCTTGTCAAGGGACTCTGAAGAGGCTCTTGAGATTCTTCTGTCTGAGGCTAAACAGGAAGGACTGGTTGCATGCCTGCAAACTTTCTCACCCGAAACACTAAAATGCAGAGGAAAAATACTTCACGTAGGGTATTTTACTGCACAAAAAACCTCCTTCAGCATATTCTAATGGTAATGCATCAAACTGGATTACCCGAGTCATATTTACCTTATGTGTTGTGTCATTATGACACTTGACAGAGTACCTAAAAATTATTATGCCTTGAGAGCTCCTAACCCAAATGGAATTTAAAGACATATTAGTCAGCCATGCCACCCCCTCTCTGTTATTATTCACAACAGCAGGGGACTTGCTGCGATGAGTCAGAGCTTAGTGATTCTTTCCATGTGCACAGGAAACACCGATTAATTGGAACAGTGACAAAAAAAAAAAATCTCTTTACCTGGTAAACAGAATTCAGCAGTGTGGTTTTACTTAATGAATAGCATACAGTTTAGTACTTTGATCGGTGGAGGTGAGAGGTGTAGAAAGCTGATTAGGTAGCTCATATCCTATTGCTTTTTCACCTGCTGTAAGTCTGATATTTTTATCAGTCTCCTCACACAGTAGTCACAACTGCCAAATTTTGTGTTATGCGGTAATGCAGACAGAGACTTCCCCAAATTAAAAGAGAAGCATCATAGGAATAGACATCTTTGCTCCATCTGTTTGTCTGTAAATATTCCATTTCTTCACACTGGACACCTGCCACCTTACAGTCCCTCATGGGTTCTCCTTGTCCCACCCCAGCAAGCTCCTTGCTCAGCCCCTCTCCCCACATTAAGAAATCCTCATGAGTCTGGCTCATCTGGCAGTAAATCAGCAGAGGCTCTGACTGCTGCTGCATTAAGCATGCTCTGGGTCTCAGTACACAGTGTACTCTGGGGCATAGTTCCACTACAAACCATACTGGATTTAAACTGTTCATCTATCTAAGCTTTAATTTATGGTCTCTACAAATTCCTCTAAAATGAGAGAACCTTTAATTTGCACCATCTTTGTTTAAGAAATAGGTGAATATTGTCATGGGCACAAAATGTTTCTGTCACTGACCAGTCTTGCTGAAAGCCAATGGAACTTGGACATATAAGTCTTGTTTATGCCTTGGAAGAATCTATTCCATAATATCAAGACTAAAAAACTACAGAACAAACTGTGAATTCAAATACTATCACCAATGAAAAAAAAAAAAAGAAGGAGTTTATAGGGTATGGAGGGGCAGAAAGCTAGATTTCACTGTGGGAGCAGCTAGCCACCCCAGAAGATATTGACTAGCTTGTTTGACTTCTTAATGTTGTTTAAAAAAAACCCTTAAAAATCTAACTATAGCCTTGCAAAAGAGAAAAGGGGATGAAAGAGACCTGAGGGAGGAGGGTTACCTCAGAGGACACTGTCAAGATTTAGAGAGAAAAATCCATTATTAGGATTTACTCCATGCTTTAGGGAAATAAGGCCACTTCATGTTGTCCCAGGTGGTGATGTAGGAAGATACAGGAGTCAGAAGCAGACTATTGACTGAGGGCAAGAAAACAAGCAGGAGGCTCCTTGGCAAATTCCCTCTAACCTTTAAGGGTTAAGGGAATATCAAAACACAAGACTTATTCAGGAAAACATCCACAGGCAGCTGAGGAGAGCGACACCAAATATATGACTATTTATGGGGAAGGGGATTGGTCAATTGCTAAATAAAGCCAGAGCAACTTCCTTGGAGTTTCATTCAAATGAAAGAAAAATAACATTTTCATCAAGTAATTGATAGAATCACATTAAAAAACCAAACCAAAACAATCCAACAAACACCAAACCAAAACAAAATCAACCCCAAACACAAACCAACCTTATTCTTATATTTCAGAACTTAAATTTTCATGTTTTCTATAAAAGAACAGTATGTGTGGGTGACTAATAACAATCCAGCCATCTGGATTTCTCTCAGATAAACTTATGTTAATTCAAACTACATGGAAAAAAAATACGGATATATATATAGCCTGCCTCAGAGCATTTGTGAAAGTGTTATGGTCTGCAGAACTGTCATGCACCGTCAGCAAACAGCAAACTTTAGAGAACCTTTAATGTTACACTACAGTGCTGTTGCAGTTGACAATTAAAATAGTTAATGTGCAAGCTGGCCTTTAAGTGTTACGCTAATCAAAATAATGGATTGCTTTTGTATGATGACCCCATAGCTGCATCTTAGTGCTCACTGGACAAAGAGAGGTTTTTTTTAATAGTGCCCAGTTGTGGCACTTGTAATTGTGTGTTTCTATGGTGGTAATGGGGAAGGACGTGACTTACTACCAACCTTGTTGAGAACCTGAGCATATTGGTGATCTATGCAGATATTATCTGAGTATGTGTGGCTCCCACAGTATCATATTCAACATCGTGGTCTTCCAAACCCAGAGGCAGCATGAAGGATTCAGTCCTTTAGTATTTCTTCAATGCTCTCACAGGCACGCTCTTTTCAAGCCCTCTTACTATTAATATTTCTTGGCTATTTAGATAAGCAGCCCTCCCCTGTGCCTACCGTTGTGTGGATTTATGGGGCATAAGGAATTGTAGAGCTGACATGCTTGTCCAATTGTTCAAGGGCAAGTGGGATTCGTGTTTTTCACTCACTTCCCTATGCTCTGTGCTACACATTCAGCAGCAGAAATGAATTCAGCATAGTCAGCTTGCCAAGAAAGATTAGTACCTAAGAGTTGAAATCAGGGCAGATTGTACTGTAAGCCATTCCCCCCCATTCTGCCTCTGCCTCCAGCTTTTTTTTTTTTTTTTTTTTTTAATTATTCAGGTTAGAAATTAAATGCAGTGGTTATATTATGCTAATATCAAACTCATTAGCATTAGGCAGAAAAAATATGGGAGGTAGCCTGCCAAAAGCTAAGCCTTTGCTTTCACATTCATCCAGTAAAGTTCATTGAAATGGGAATTCATCCCTTTACTGTGAATCAGAATTAAACTCGTGGTGTATTTAAAGAGCTGTGTAATGGATACTGGCTCAGAAGATGCTCCTGGAAAAGTACTATTCAGTACTACTGCCTTTATTACAATTTTAGTTCTTTGACCTTATGCAGAAAATGCCTCATGCAAGCTCAAAGAAGACCTAACCAGGAGCTTTGTCATGTATATAAATAGCCAGGACGTTGTGCTTCAGATGACAGCATCTAGCACTACAGACCTTAAAGTTGTTAAGAAATATGTTATTACCATTAAGTACAACTGCACTAGAAGTACAAAAGTCCTTGTTTCCAACTCCCTTTCCATGACAAATCCCATGGTTTCCCTTATCTGCATCCAGAGTTTTGTTTGAAAATAAAGCTCTTCCCATTCTAAATCAGAACAAAGGACCCTTTTTATTTAGGCAGAAAATAAAATAACCTTCTAAAGGTACTTTTTTCATGCAAGTTTCTGTTTCTAGAGTTTAGGACTAATTTTTGCAGACTTAAAACAACTAGGGAGGAAGTGGGTCCCAATTACAGTATTTAATTACAGGGATAAACACTTCCATAAATTATTAATTCTTTTCTGGGAACAATTTTTGACCCTGTGAACAACAATACCATCATTCCAGTTATTTTATTATATCAGTCTATATTATCACCACATATTATTTCCCTTCCAAAAAGTTTATGTAAAATTTATAACATGATGAAAAGATCTTCTCCCTAATTTTAGTCTGCAAATGTAAAATCTTGTCCATTTCCTCACAGTATTTGTTCTGTTTAATTGCATTTTAAATGAACATAAAATAACTACTCCAAAGCCATTAGCCTGCTTCTGCCAGGGCTCTGTGGTTTCTGCTGGCTTGTGTTGAGAAGTTCTGCATCTCAGATATAATCAGACCTTCACAGATAGCCTGTCCTGAGGGTGGAGGCAGAGCAGTCCTAGAGAAGGGCTTTGGGGGAGCTTCCTCCCCTGTTTTCTGATCTGTTGCCAGCGTGAGAAAATTTAAAGCCCAGCAATGGCTTGGCAAAATAAGAGACTTTTTCTGCAATCACTAGTTCCTCCTTCAGCCAAACAACTTCAAAACATACTGAAGACAGAGTTAGACAGGGCTGGTTGGCTAAAGTGGCTATAGGCTCCGAAAGGCAGCAATAAAGAGAGCACTGGCAGCCATTCAGCTGAAATAAATCTCAGAAAGAAACAGAAGAGAATACAAGCCCAAATTGATTTTCAGAGGTGTTGTGTCTGCAGCACTGCTACAAGCCTTCCAGAAACCACCTGTATTTACCCCCCCAGTATTTGGCCAGGCTGCCCTAGGGTGAGCAGTGGGCATCAGCCGCTCCTGAAATCTGGTTGCAATGAGGGCAGCGTATCCCACAGCCTCTTCCCTTTAATGACCATTATGAAAATCCTTATGTTTGCTGTTTGCAAGAGCTTTACATTGTAATGTAATTTCAGGAAAATAAGTCAATAATGCTCCTTGGTAAGATCTTTACAGAGTCTTGAATAAACTAGTTTATACACAAATATCTAGGGATTATATGCCTCAGAAGAGGAGGGGAATTAAAACACAAATAAATAAGCTTGCCATGAGCAGATAGGTCTTATGAGGTTGAAGGTGAATTTCTTGGCTATATAAACCCTCTTGAATCTGTCAAAAACCTAACAAGTACTCTGTAATTTTGTAGAAGACTAAACACCTGGAGGGCTCTAATAATTGATGGTAAGAATAAAGCTCTGTACTTCTGAAGTTAGTTTTCTATGTGAAATGTATCTAGTGCTATTTAAATAAAAGATAAATCTCCTTTAGTGAAAGAGAAGAATCAGAAAAGTATTGAGGAGAATTATAAAAGTATCAAGGAGATTTTCCAGTGGCTTCTTATCCTGAAAAGGACATTTCTAGTTCTACTCAAGAAATTAATTTGATCTATAGAGCCTTTAAAATTAATTTCAGTTCTTCAGAACTTGCAATATATTCAGTTATTTAAAATATTAAAAGTGCTCACTTTTAACATTTGAGATAGTTATCAACTCCTCTTCTTCAAACTTCATGGCTTTTTTTGAGTAGTAAAAAGGGTTTCAGGCTGGATGTAGCAGTGAGGTTAGAAGTAGAGGGATAAGAAGGGTTTTCTATAATGCACACTTTATAGGGTACAGAGACTGAGTGGCCTAAAGAAAGGGCATATCACGATCTTATCTGCTCCAGAGTAACATCTCTCTCAAATTTGATTCACTCATTCACAGCTAAAAGGGTTAGAAATGTCAAGTATCATCATTATGCTTAAATACCCTTCCCCCAACACACAAAACTGAGCAAAACCAAACCAACCAAAATCCCCACATCACTTAACACTGACTCCACTATCTAAAAGCAATACCAATATTTATCCATTGTATTATCTGGCAAGAAGTGGATCTTGATTCATGCTGCTCAAAGACAAATATTAATAAAAATCCAAATTTCTGTCTAATGGGAAATTTCTGACTTTTCTCTATGAATCAGGATGAAAAATTGCTTGCTTTCTTAAAGCATATTTCTTTTTAGAATGGAAAACAGAAATTCAGACAATGTGGGGTTTTTTTTCCCTTAAAAAAAAAAAAATCCAGCATTGAAATTTTATGATTCAATTAAGCTAAGGAAAATGGGGTCGTTTCAGTGCAAATCTGTGTCACTGTGAAGTGTTATGCATGTCATTAGCAAACCACTGAATTGTTATTCTATTTTCCTTTCTCAGGATGATGTACCAAAAAACAATACACAAAAATGGTAACATTAAACTGTTGCAATTTAACTTCCACTGTGGTGGCTCAAACTGACAGCTGTGTGTGTCAACATAACCAAAACCAAAGTTGGAGTGGGTTTTTTTCTGATTTTTAGACAAATTGGAATTATTAGTTTGAAACGATGTATCAGTTTTTCCTAATGATAAACCAAGATTACAGCAGAATCCCAATTTTCTCAAAGAAATGCAGCTTCCCTGAATTACAGAGGAAAACAATTTCAATTAAAAATACCTGACCACTTCTTAGCATTCACTGGACTTCAGTCTTTATTCTCTTTTCTGCTTTTAATTGTATTTGCCATTGCTTGGTAGGACAAAAATTGAGTCTTTCTGCCCCCATTTCTGTGTGATACAGAGACAAAGCTACTAAAATAGTACTTGCTCTAGTTTCACTTTTACATACTACCAATATCCTAGATATTTCTTCTCTTGGGATCACTCATATTTCTTATCATTTGATGATGTTTTGCACCTCTTTCCTAGAGCAGGTTTTTCAATCTGCTCACCGTACAGAGACTCAGCTATTTCTTACAGCTCCACATGAGCCCCAAAGAGTAAGCCCTGGTGTGTGACGCAGGCTGCTTAGAACATGGCCACTTTGATAGCAGATTAGTTTTCAAGACAGATTTGAGCTGGACAGCAGCCTCGCAGGAGGTTTAGGCAATTGTGTGATAAATCAGGGCAAGTGCATCTATTTCAACAACCAAATCCATCACATTGCTCTGATATTTTTTCTTACTGCGTTGTTACAGATATCCTCAACAGAGCTCAGTTAACGTGCAAAGGGAAGTGTCAGATTGCCCATGTTAAATGGACACATTTTCATCAGTCTGTTTTCATAATGAAAGGCCCTTTCCTCTGCACAGAGGCTAATTTTAAATACCAACCTACAAAAGTGAGTGATAAAGTCAGAAGTAGAATAAATGTTTGTTTGCCTTTTTGTTGCAAAAACATCCTCTGATTTTGAGCTCTCCAAAACTTGTGACCTAAATGTCACCTGATGTATTAGTGAAGTGCCTGATACTGTTTCTTCAAAGCTGGTGGCATAGTTTCTGCTTGCTCAAGAGAAGCAAACGAGAGACTGACAGAGAAAATATTTACTGAATGAAGGACAGAAGTGCTAAGAAATTACATTTTCTAGCTCAAGACAAGGTTTGTAAATGCGAGAGAAAAAAAAAAAAAAAAGCTCTATCATTCTGTTCTTCTGTTTACTGTCATGACAGGGTCCCACTTTTCTCTATCAGGTACCTACTCTATATTCACGGATATGCTATTTACTGGCTTCCAGATTGATGTCTTTTGGCTCCAGAGCTGCCAAGTCCTTGTCTATTAGCAGATATTTCACTCTTAGCTTTCCTCTAGACCATTTTATTTCACACACACACTCATTTTTTTTTTTTCCTACTTGCTGAGAGTTATAAAACTCAAATATGTCTAAAAGTATAAAAGTTTGAAAAAGAAGTGGCTAGAAGAGAAACCACAGTGGATAAGCTGTATGAGATGGGGATGATTTTTCTACAGGGACTGTAAGACTACAGATTTTGCCAATACAAAGGGATCCAAAATAATAAACATGTCTAAAGTCTACAAATAAGAGTTATTCCCTAATAGCTATAACTTAGTACAATTGCTAGATGTTATTTCCCTATAAAGCATGGCCACCTACGTCTGAACTATTTACCTAGAGTCTATTAGAGTCACAGGACAGAAATTAGCAGTTCAAAAACTGTCTTTAAGTTTATGGCCTAATATGGTGTCAAGAGAATCTAATTTTCATCTTAGAAATGCTTACTTAATCTAGTTTTAAGTGGAGTCTGGTTAACTAACTCAGAGATATCAACATTTCAGAGCTAAAAATTAGGTAAGATGTTCTCTTCTGGAGAAGACTGCTCAGCTTGCAGATGTAGCAAAAAGCTCCTAATTCGACAAGGTGTTTGGAAAAGGAGAGAAGAAGGGACAGCTAGGACCATCTAGAAATCAATCAAAATATAGGCAATGCAATACACCCAGGAGAGAGAGATCCAGCAAGAGTCAAAAGGTAAAGCTGTTGGAATGGTGGATTCATACTGGCTTCTGCTTAATATTTTATTAAGTATATGGTTCGGGCCATCTGTTTTTAAAATAGGATTTTGCTTCCTCTGTCCCCAGGCCAGCATGTGTGGAGGAATAATACACTGGGAGCAGGCTGGAGGTGAGGATTAATAGCCATAGGCTGGTGTGGAAATTAAGAAATCAGAAATTATTTCTCTGTTCTCACGTGTTCATTTCACTAGATGTATGAGGTAAGCTGACAGAAACATTTGCCCCACAGATCATTTGGTTAACCTAGCAAGGCACACAACCTCTAAGACAGGAAATGCAATAGGAGGTTTTCTGGGGCTTCAAACGCAAGGCACAGACCTTTGTTATAAGACATTATTGCATGAGTACATCCAAAAGAAACTGAACTAAAGTCTATATGTTAACTTACCTCAAGCAATTGGAAATATCAATAATTTCCTAGCTGCATGTAACACATATATTGGCTATTAATATCCAGTCATAGTAGTTTCTCTTATCAAAAAGATTTAGTTCTCTCAGACTTTATTCTTATAGCTATTGTCAGAAGAACACTTTAAAAGAAATTCCACTGAATTTATTTTTTCTACAGGGCAAGGACTGTCTCTTCTTATGCACCTATAAAGTATATGGCAAACTGGGGACAGTCTCCCCGGTGTGGAGGGGCAAGTAGTAGAGCTAAAAACTGTGGCATATGATTTTCCAGTATACCCACAGTTCCTAAAGCAAAGGTTTTGGTTTTTCTCCTGCTCCTTTCCTGTTATAAGCCATACAGTCTAATTGAGCAGCATAGCGAACCTGCACAATCAACACTAGCAGCTTGTTGAGGTTAAACATGATAATTGAAAACCAATCAGATTGTGTCTGAGAAGGATAGACGGATGTGAAGTGAATATGTGGAATCAGCTGTGATGGCCAAGTGTTCTTTAACTCATTCTAGAATGTGTCTTGCACTACTGTCAGTGAAGCAGCAGTGCCTGCGTTACAGTTCATCTCACTGAAACACAAGGCAGGTCAGTATTTATGGAGGCAGCAGTGCATGTGTATACAGTTGCCATGAATCCAAGCATAAGAAGTAGATTTTTGTTACAATCATTCTCCACTGAAAAGTTAAGCTACTACATATTGCATTATTCACTATATTTTTCAGTTCAAAGCTTATATGCTCCTTATAATTTTATGATGGGTAGTAGTACATCAAGACAAGTATAAAAGTGTTTAGTATTAATATTATTAGACCAAATAGCAAATCATAAGATGTACACATAGCAAGTGCTT
This sequence comes from Antrostomus carolinensis, assembly GCF_000700745.2. Lineage (NCBI taxonomy): Eukaryota > Metazoa > Chordata > Aves > Caprimulgiformes > Caprimulgidae > Antrostomus > Antrostomus carolinensis. The sequence goes on along the minus strand of NW_010336350.1, from coordinate 34,702 downwards.
TATTCACCTGGCAGTCAAGGAAGGAAATGTAGATGTTTCTGAGAAGACACAAGATAACATTTTAACTCTCTCCTGCTTATTCAAACGTATTCTTGCCTTCTTAGCAGATGATTAGGACCTCACACAGCTTTAAAAAGGCAATTGTTACTCTTAATTTTAGTCAAATGAATAACCCAGAGTGAATTAATTTGAGAAAATGTACTTTTCTTTTCAACCACATCCAGGATCCTTATCCCTGTGGACATCAGACAATTCTCACATATGGTACATGGCTTCCAGAAGGTATTTTCCTGCAATTGCTGCTTGTAGTCATCCTTCTGGTTGACCTTTCTGTGCTTGTCACTGCTTACAGTAACAGCCTTGAGGTTCTTGGTTGCTCTCTCACTGCTGCTGTTGTATACCTTCACAAAGGTTGACATCTTGAGCACATCATCCCCTTGAATTTCCCCCCAGCCCCAGAGCACCTGCCATCTTTCCTCTTGATAAATAGCATTATTACAAAGAAAATGATCACAATAAGCTGTCTAGTGATATATACTGAGTAGCTAAAGCTCCCTCTATGCTACAGCACAGGGAGAAAGAAGCTCTAGAGATATCCACGTTGTCTCTACTTCTTTGCTCTGTGTCCCATAGTCCAAGGCCAGCCTGATCTCTTCTTTGGCAGGACTGTGTTTACTGGTAGGGATTTAATTTTTATCTCTTCAGCCTGCTCAGAGGCTGGTAAGACTTGATCTTATATGGCACACTACCCACTGGTCTCAAAGCTTTCCAGTTACTTCCACTTTTTTAAGACAATGAAATGGTGCCCCAGGTTGCTTGTCTTGTTTGGTCTGAATAAGGGTCCCTCAGCATCCTGGCATTCCAGCACAGCAACTCTGTGTTTGTGAGCCTGACACTTGACTTTTCCGAAAGCATCTGAGCCTTGCAAGCAAGCAGGCTTCCCTTACGGGGAGTAATTATCTGCTGTATGAACACTTCCTGCATCTAAAGGCTCAAGCAAGGTCTTCCACATCACAGAAGAGTACCCAAGCCTGGCTGCAGAGTCAGTTTCTCCCTTAACTTCTTCCCCAACTATTAGTTATCTACAAAAAATGAAATTAAAGCGCCTCTCCAGAATTAGGTAGATGTAAGCCTAGAGCTTGTGATATTCATGTGATAGATGTATCCTTTTTGATTGTGTTTTCTCTTCTAGTCTCAGTAAAGAGCTTCTTATATTTGAACTTTTCCCATTTTTTTACAGTTTTTTCTTCCCAAAAGGAAAAAGCCATTTCACTTTTTTTAAAAAGTCAGATAAATTGATACACATGTAAGAGTATTGGGGGGAGGTAATTTAACAGAAATGCTGCCTTAGAAAAAAAAAATCCTCCCTATACAGATGAATCAATTGAACAATTAATGAAAAAAATCATTAGCTTCTTTTGTTTCATAGTAAATGTCAAAGAATAATTTTCTTGAGAAAGATGGCATGCAGGCAATTGGCAAAATGAAAGACAAAGTTCTACAAGTAATATTGTGATTAAACTATGAATTTCTACATAGGATTGGCTCTAAGAAATCTGAACATCCTTAATAAACACTTCATCTATAAAACTCCAGATTTTAGCAGATCGTTCATGATGACTTATTTACCTGTCTAATTGGGGGGAGGGGTTCCTACATTCAGAGACAGTCAGTTTCCCTTGATTTATTCAAGTTATTTTTCCCCTTTCTGCAGCCTAATAGCAAACTATTTCATTTAAAATATGATAATATATATCAAATCTCAACAGCATGGGTTAGCTGTGGTTGTTCAGCTGTGTCAGGGGAGTCTGTTCTGTTCAGTGAGGAAGTGAATATGTACTCTCCCTACAAGCACCTTCCCATGTCATTTATAAACTTCCTTTGCATGAACATTTGGCCTTAAATCTTGCCTTCTGATAGGGTAACACAAAGAAAGGTGTTAGCCCAAAGAGTCTTCATGCACAATCAAAACAGATACCCATACATTTCTCCTTTTGGAGTATTCTCTCGTGTTTGGAAAGAACAGTTCTTCTATTGACTACATACGCTGCAAAAGTAGAAGAATAAATTGCAAAAACCATGGGAGGCAGAAGCTTTCATCAAAAGGATTTAAAATGGCAGCAGAGATGTTCTTGCTGAGCTATTGGACTGCATAATTGTCCAGGGATTTTTCTACAAAAGTTTACAGAAGTTTTTCCAGTGGAACAATTTTTCTACCAGAAAATGATGATTTGATAAAAACTGAAATGTTTCATAGCTGTACATTGATTTATTTTAAATTTTTGATGGATCATTATTGAAACAACTTGTTGAGGTGGTATTTCAACTTCTTTTAATGTAACAAGAGTTGATATAAAAGTGAAGTGTTTGAAATTTATTTTTTAAAGTTTTGTAATGAACTCAAACATTAAAATTTCAACATTCCTTCTTTCTTGTGGTGAATTGGAACTTTTTCTAGTGTCAGCAGCTCCTGCAGATGGACCATCCCACTCTGCCCTGATGTCTCCTGGTGCTCTCATAACCTGCTGGAGGCCAAGAAAGAGTTTCCTCAGCAACTGTTGCCCCTCTCCCATGTTAACATCCATTCACCCTGTACCAGATCAGGGGGCATTGTGTGTGTGTGCCCTAAGAAACACTCTGGTGCTTGGCTATTATTTGATCCTGCCCAAGCTAGCAATGCATACTTACACTTAGCTATACTGTTCCTCTAATATAGCTCCGAGTATGTGAAAATTTCAAAACTTTAAGGCTTCAGAATGATCCAAAGAGATAATTTCCTTTTAATTCCTCCTCATCTACTCCTCCACAAACACCAAAAGTGTCCAGCTCCCACAGGCCCTTAATATAAAAACTATTATTAACCTTCATGTGATCTCTAGATCCCTCCTTCCTCTTTTTTTGCTCTCACAGGTCTTCTGGCATTCAGACTTGGCAAGTAGCTTACCAAAACAAACACTCTATGAATGCTGAAAGAGCAGCATCTAATTAAATGTTGGATGCTAATTGTAGCCATGTTTTATTTCTATTTTCAAACAGTAGAACAGAATAAGCTCCATTAAAAGTTTGACCTTTGAAAGCCACAATACTTTACCTATCTTGAGAGAACACTTCCTTGGTAGGAAGGCCTGTTTGCCAGTGTGTTAATCTGTCTGCGCTGAGCAACAAACTAGGTTACTGTGAGCATTTTAAGTACCATTCAAAGAAAAAAACATCTTAAACTCTACAATGCTTAGTCACATTTTGAAGCAGCTTGCTTAAATATTCTGAAAGACTTCAACTAGTCAACTTTTCAGAATCATTTATGTAATTGAAAGTCTTAAATTGAGCTGGTAGATGCTAAATACTCTATTAAAACACTTAATAAGAGAAACAAGATCTATACTATTGACCAGCAGCAGGGAACAACTAAGCTGTGCTCTAGATTTAAAAAAAAAAAAAAAAAAAAATAAAATAAAAAAAAAAAAAGCCAAAGATGAACAGTTTACAGTAACAGATTTCAAGAACCAAGAACCATGACTTAAATCTCAACACAAGGTTGCAAACTTCGTTGCTCTTTGGCTTCATGGTCTCTGCTTTCCTCCAAAACTGAAAGCTGAAATACTGAGGAACTGGCTGTGTACAGAACATCTCCACAGCCTGCTCAGAAAACTTACAGAAACATCCTCTCATGAAATTTCATGCTTTTAATCTTGTTCTGCATACTTCTGAAGGTTTTGATATGGTCTATACAGTCTATAACTAATTTATACTCATTATACTTTTACTGTCAGTTTACCTGAGCAGTGGTAAAGAAAATAACATGCTCTATCGCTGCAGAGATCTTGTCAATTAAATGCAGAGAGCACTTCAGTATCTGTATATGCAACTGTACTGTTGAACTGAAAGTACACAGAAACTGTTAGGAACATGCCATGCTGCCATTACGCTGTAAAATACTTCAATACTGCAATAATATCTGCCAGCTGCAACTCACTGTTTCACATCAAATAAAATGGCATGAGTGTGTGGAGCCAGGACCAGTGTCAGCTATTATTTGGCAGTTCTTCCTAAGGGGACATGCTGACAGACAATCAAAACTTTTCTTTAATATTTCTTATTGTGTTTCTGCTAGTGAGACTACCTGTCATGTAGCAATCATTCTTTGCTTGTGACAGAGAAATAAAAGCAGTAAAGAAAAGAACTTGTATACCCATCTCAGATATCTGGATTCAACAAAGTTTGTTCATGTTTGGATTTGGCTTTGAACAGAGGTATGCCATGGTGTGGTCATGGACTTAAGTTAGTAATTTTGGGGAACATCAGATACCCTTAACTGAAAATCCAAGACTCCTTTGCAAAAGGGGAAATGGCTTTAAGCTGAAAGAGGGTAGGTTTAGATTAGATATTATGAAGAAATTCTTCACTGTGAGGGTGGTGACACACTGGAACAGGTTGCCCAAGGAAGCTGTGGATGCCCCCTCCCTGGAAGTGTTTAAGACCAGGCTGGATGAGGCTTTGAGCAACCTGGTCTAGTGGAAGGTGTCCCTGCTGATGGCAGGGGGGTTGGAACTAGATGATCTTTAAGGTCCCTTCCAACCTCAACCATTCTATGGTTCTATATACGCACTAACTCTCCTAACATATCACAGTGACTGCAGTGGAAGGATGTGATAGATGGATATACTCAGCCTGCATAGGCTGAGCATGCAAAGTCTGGATTTTATTTGAACTGCCATTGCAAAGCATTGAAATGCAGTAACAAATACTTGTCATACCACATTGGTCAAAGTCTCAGTTTCTCTGTTACAACAGCAAAAGAAAAAGCAAACAAGCAAAGAAACTCCCAAGCTCAAAGAGATCCTTCCCAAACTGCAAGTGTGGTGGTACCATGTTGTGGTATAGAGGACTTAGCACTGCTATGTCAGCATTAGAGATTGCCTGCCTCTGTCCTGAGCACTGGCTAGGGTAAACTTTGTATCATTAGACTAATGAATTATACTTTGTGTAGAGAATTGTGGTCACTGTGTGAGTCAGGAATTTTATAGTTTGAGAACCTCAGATCTATGCTTTTAACAAAAGCATCTTTTCCCTGCAGATTCTGCTGTGCAAGCTACTTGTTTTTACCAGAAATGCTGACACTTATATTTCTTTAAACCAAAGTTTTCAAATCAAAACCACAAAGGTAACCATCCAACGTAGCCTACATGTTACAGTGGATAATTATTCCTTTTTAATTCATACAATAAAATCACCTATTCTTGGCCAGCATTTTATTGCCTGTGCCTCAAACCTTTTTTCCTACCCTTTCTCCTACACATCTCTACACATCAGTTCTTTTCTGTCTCTACTCTGACTCTGTAGAATTTCCTCTTTCAGTTTTCCAACTCTACTCACTTTTGCTTCTCTCAGCCAATGTTTTCCACCCAAAAAAGATGGGTCCTAGTTCTTGCTCCTTTCTATGGACCATAGTCTTGATCAACTGTAGCACCTATCTTTGCTTAGGAATTGCCAGAGAGACAGATGGGAAGACCAGACCAGACCATTTGAAACCACCATGCAAAAGACCATTCCTTTGAAAAGAAAGAAAAACAGTACAGGTGGGAGCAGCAAATGGGGCTCACACCCCAGTCTGACAATTCAGGTGGGCAGATAATGCTTGCTGTAAGAAGCTGGAAATAAACTGATGAAAGGGAGGATTAGCAGAAAAGAAAGGCAAAGCCTCAGATTTGTGGAGGACACTGCACAGAAATGGACAGAGAGAAAATACATCGAAGGGTTCAAGTAAGCAGCAAGACATATTAGGATTAAGCTTTGCTGATCCAAACCTCTAAACTATTGGAGGTTAACCCATCACTAATCTTGTCCCCCTTCATTTATGAGAAAACATGACCAAATGTAATCAGTTACAGGATTCTGGGATACAGTTATATCAAATTATATCTCATGTAACAAGATGCAGTGCAGTGGCATGGCCTATATTTCAGCTGTAGTAGCAGTCAGCTTTTTCCCCTTAGATATCACATCTTACGTTAATTTACTATCTGGAAGACTTGTAATTAAAACCATATGCCTCACTTTTTTTGGTGTACATAAGGGGTTCCACACTTCTATAAACTTTGCCAATTGTAAACTCATCTCCCTCTCTCCCCACAAACATGTGGCCCAACTGCATGTAATAAAAGTAACGTGGAGAATTATATTTGGTTAGACCCTACTGCTGTAAATTGCTTCTTTCCTCTAATGGCCTGAAAAGTACAGAGCTAAACCAGTTAATCTGAAATAAGCTAAAACTGATAGCTACATTTTAGTAATAGGTGATTATATTCTTTTAATTAATGCAACATTACTTTTCAGTAACTTATTTGCCTTTTCTAACAGCTAGGGTATATTTTAGGACAGATACTGATCTCTTTGGTGATGCAGAGGGGATGTAAATCTGTCACACCTAAAAAACTTTGATACAGAGAAATCCCTAGTGGGAATAGCACTGATATACCTGTCTGCATGCCAGCCCCCTGCCCACAGGTACATCATAGGCAGAACTGCTACTGGAGTAGACCAAAGATGTATCTGAATATTACTACATTTTGGCTGTTGTCAGCAACTCTCATTAGTGCCCATACCCATCCCAGTCCTGAGCAACCTCAGGGAAAGGCAGTGCATGAATGATAAGTATGGGCACCCACCATCACATCCCCATTCAAAGCACTAGAATCAGAACCAGCTCTTTGCAGCCTTTATGTTAAAAAGCATGAAAGCCCTCAGAAAGGGTCATACTTTATCTGCCATTCATTGGACTGTACCTGTAATTTTGGCATTTTTTCCATGTCAAAGGACAGCCCAGGTAGCTGAATTTTTGGTTGGTTTATGACCTGCAGATCTGTTCATGTTCTGGCATTGGGGCTTTGCATCCTGTCCCTGTAACAGGAACAGAGAACTGCCAGACAGGGCAGTGTAGGGCTGAAATATTACAGGAATGAAGAATAGACACCACAATTCAACACATTTTGATTCATTGCTCTGGCTAACTCCATCTCTCATCTTTCTCCCAGATATCTCAATAAAGACAGGCCACATAACAGAGATTTTTACCATGCTGTCTGTCTCAATCTCTCTCATCAATAGACACATGAGATGATAGCCCTACAAATATCACAGCTAAACCTTACAGTTATGGCATGAGGGTCAATTGTTCAGTTAATGTAACCAAACTCCATTGACTTCAGCTGAATGGCAGCCATATATCAGTGGAGAATCTTTTCCCTTCTAGCTTTTTCCTTTATCCCTGTCCAAAAAGCCCTAAACCCACACACAAACAGGACAATTTTTGAAGAAGATGCTGTTCACAAGTATATTTACTGGAAATATTCCTGTTTTGAAGAGATATTAAATGTCAGCATTACTGCCCATTTATTCATATCATTACTGAACTCACACACAAATGCAAGATGCTTTAGAAGAAAACATTACTTCTTTACTTTGTGTTTTCTTTATTTCACCACAGTACCCACTCCTACTGCACCCTACTCCTCTTCTTTCCCCTCAATACCACTGGCATGTTAAAGTGACTTTAAACATTCACTAGTGGGAAAATAACATCATGGGGTTTTCCATCCTCTAGTCATATTGTGGGTTTAATGGATATTTCTACTAAACTGTTGGATCTATATAAATCAATCAACTAGGTACTTATGTGTCATCATAAGAAAATTCTCTGCCTTGAAATACTGAGATTCACTTCAGCTGCAATTTATAGTTTTAGCTTGGTCATTCATTTTAAGCAAGGGGAAAAAACCCCACAACAAATTGGAGGGGCAAAACCAGCATTAAGCTCCATGAACTGTTTTAACAATAACAACAGAAAAAATATTGGAAGAAAAATTAAGGAGTGTCAAATCACTGCATTGTCAGATTATTTAATTTAGGAAATACTGATTTTCCACTGCTAAATGTAATTTTTATTGCTTAAAAAAGGTTCTAAATTAAAACTTTAATGTTAAAACACAAGAGTATGTAACAAAATGCCCAAGAAAACAAACCAAAACATTATTTTTGGAGGAAGGAAGGTTTTGTTTTCACTACAACATTTTCCCCTTCCAACATCATCTGATATGACTGTATTTACTCAGCACTGCTTTTAAAAATACATCCAAGAGTCATGTTTAATGCTGATACAAGAGGCATGCCCTAACCTATGATGGCATTTGTATGACAGTTGAATTTGCGTCAGTGATGAACAAGGACAACTGGAAAAAATACAATCACCAGTACAGAGAAAAATTTTAATATGACCATGAAAAACTAAAATGAAAAGTGGTTTTACAGCCATTTTTTAAGTAAGAAAAGAGATTAAATAAGGAGTGGTTTTTGTTTGGTTATTTTGTAAATTTCAAGGTGAGATGTGCTTAGTAATACTATCCTTCATAATTCCAAACAAAACTGTTCCTGTCTGTCATTCCTCATCCCACTTCATCTTCTGCCTGACTGGGAGAAGCTGACTGCTAAAGGGCAGTGACCAGTCAGCAAGGTTTTTCTGTAGACAACAGAAAACAGCATATATACATATATGAAAAAATATAAAAAAACCGTGTATCCATACATACAAACGGTGCATCATCATTGGAAACTGTATTTGATCCACATTTAGTATCTATCTGCCCAGATCCCAGTAATAGTTATCCACAGTTTATGATAAAAATTCAGTTACTGCTCTGAAATTATAACCCAGTACAACGACATATTTTGTCCTGAACAGTGTATGAATTCAGAGAAAAAAATTGTGAAATATGATGCTACTTGGGGGAATATTCCCTACAAAAAAATTCCCGCATTGTGTGGGGTAAATGTTTATGCAGAGCATTACTGCTGATGCACATTGACTTTCATCAGCCATGCTAGAACTTGGAAACCTGTTATCCTCCTTGCTTTACTGAAAGGATAACATAATTTGATGTGTTTCAGGAAGCTTTGCTGATGCACTCTGTCCTTCAATCTCAAAAAAAAAAAAAAAAAAAAAAAAAGGCCAAAAAAAGGAAGCTGTACTAACCTGTCTTGCACAACAGCAAATGAACTTTGCCAGGAGAGTATAACCTCTGAAACTGCCTCTAAGTGTGATGACAGCAGTTTGCCATTTTTAAGAGCACAGCATCTCAAGCCCATGATGGGAAGAGCTGGTTGTGAGGTTAGACAATCTTTCTGGATTTTTTTTTTTCCCTTCCTTCTAAATGAATCTGCACAAAGTGCCTCAAAACGAAGACATCGCACAAAAAGAGGGAAGGCTGCGCAGCAGTTTAAGAAATAGGCTTCTGCAAGTCTCCAGACGAAAAGTTTTTCCCCTTCTCTTTGCTCTTTTTAATATCTCTTGTATAGTAATGGTTGTTCTGTGTATTTGGTTGCATTTTTAAAATATAACAAGAGAAGTCCAGGCTACAATTTCAATGAACTAATCTGATGACAGCTAGGTCCCTCTTTTCCCCTTTTTTGTCCTTTTTTGTCCTGGATATTAATCTTACATTGGATTGCAGTTTCAGACTTGCATTCAGACAGGAACAGCAATATTATTTAAAGCTATTGATTCAAAAGATGGCAAGGGAGAAATTCTGGGCTGTTATGCCCAAAGCACCTGAAAGGAGAAACCTGTCACAAGGAAAAGGATTATCTTGTACTTAAGAGAGACTGGAGCCTGAGAGAGTCATGCAACAGATGCACAAGAACTATAGCCAGAGACATCGTCTACCACTATGCCATTAAAGGTATCATTGCAGAATGAGGATCTGTCTTAATCCAGGAAGTTTTGAACAAGTGGAAATACACAGACCCAGGTGTACAATCAAGAGTCTTTAAAGCAGCTGTTGACTAATTTGTGCAATCTAAGTTGTCTTACATGTCACGATATGTACCCAGCCTTGTATTTCCAGAGTGTGGCACTGAACATATCATGTGCTTGATGTTGCATAGTGGATCTTAAAATCATTTGGATAATACAAAGTCAAAACAGTCAGCTTGGTTAAGGAGCCTCAAGAAAGTAATCCTCAGAGGTACTGGGACTTAATTACCTACTCTTACAACATATCAGAGATATAATATGCTCCTTCAGGGAAGAGCAGATGGTGAGTTCCTTTCTTTTTTTGGAGTGGACACCTGGGATTGCCACAACATGTGTGGCTGCCACCCACATCTTCCTCTGGGCAATCTTACCTCAGGACTTGGCAATTATATTTCATTTTACATCACCCCTGAGGATTGTGTTAGTCCTTTTATTGTATTAGAAGCTATCCATATACGTTGAGAAAGGACAAGGACAACACAAGACCTAAGCCCCCATAAATACATATAGCCACAATACTGTACTGCCATGCTTCAATGCACTAAGCTCTTAAAAAGTATGGTAAAGAGCTCATTAGAGAGCAGGACTCAGCTCTGTGCCTCGAAATACATCAGAAAGCTATATGTTTACTAGTTTGGAATAAAAGTTACTTTAAAACAGACAAACTATCAGAATCAGAAGCTTGTGTGTTCTATTTGTGCAGTGAATATTTCAAACTATATAAACCTTGTTACAAATATTAATCAGTGGCTATATGACAAGACTTGTCATTTTGCATCAAATGCTATACATTTTCACTTGCTATCAATAAATGGATTTTTTTATGAAACTGCACTATCTTACCATGCTTAAATTAATTATATTAAAAATATTTAGCACAAGTATTTGTCATATTTGTCATTTTATGACAAACTGACAGACTAGGAGTTATATTGCATAAAGACACTGCTTGTGATTCTGTTGAATGTGGTGTTTTCAGGCTTCTTAAAAGCCCAAAGCATCTAGAAGGTCAGAAAAGTGAAACCAAACCCCATCCCACCCCCACAACTCTCTGTCCTTCCCCTAGATAATAGTAGTAGTGAAAGAAGTTTAAAGGTGATTAAATTGCCTAGAAAGAGAAGATATGATAAAAGACCAGATAGATTTGGAGTTGCTTGGACAAAAGGTAAGTAGCTGACCTCAAAGTGCAAAGCCCAACCGGATTGTTCTGTTGCCTGAGGGTCATTCATGCATCAAGCTTTGTACTACCCAGAGCTTATCTTGTATCATCACCATCACTTTTCCATGATGGAGAAACACTCACTGCCCATTATACTGAAGATCAATTTCTTTGGTTTCTACTGTAGAAATTTTGGCACAGCAACATGGCTAGGTTCAGAAGAGATCAGACCACATAAAACTCATAGCGGGCTACAATCACTAAGGAAAACTCCCCCTAAAATTGTTCACACTAACACCATCTTAAATCCAGTGTTAAGATTTCCTGCACTTCTGAAGAGCAACTTTTATTCACACACTTCAGAACAAATCAGTGGCAAGTGCAGGAGATGGCACAACCATGTCCTTTGGTGTAGTTATGCAACAGAGACATTTCACAACTAATTATTCTAAAAAGATTAACTTCCAAACACTCCTTATAGAAATCCAGCATACAAAACAACATTTAAATACTGAATCAGGGAAAATATCCAGAAAGCTGAGAGCACATATACTTTGCTTTTTGTTGTTGTTGTGGTTTTGGTGTTTAAGCTTTGGTATCTGCAGTATCTGCAACAAAAGCTCACTGTATGAAGCAGAAGAGCATATAGATACGAGCCAAATATAACTAACCTGAGTCTTTGCAAACCACTATCCTTACATTACAATGGAAAACTAGATGCATCCATGCTATCCAGATCTGTTCTTCTGGTACTTGCTGGGTGAAAAATCAGGTTACAAATGCCCACTTCTGGAATAGCAGAGGAAAGAGTCATGCAACTCTGGTTCAGGTAGCAATCATTATACTCTAGAAGTAGCTTAGGCTTCCAGAAGAGGAATAGTTTGAACAGACTCTTTTGGTATCCTAAAATAAAGTGGTTTTGGGGGATCCAGTTTTCTGGAGATGGATGTTCTGTATTTTCCATGAATCAGCTCCATTTAGTAGGTCTTAAGTAAATATTGCAAAAACATGTCACTTTTATATATCGCTATTGTAAATGAAAAAGCTTATACTAAGTACATGTGTCCAAGCACAAATTTACTGTAAATTTATCCCATCTTAACAGATATAGAGAATTTTATGCTACCATAAGAATAAGAGCTATGTTTTACCTTTCTCAGGTATCTTACCAGGGAAAACTTACCTTTCCATGAGAGTCATAATTGCACACTAGTAGAGACACTAAATGTATGCTCCCAGGAAGGATTACTGAGTAAGCATTTACTATTAATGTTGCTGATAAAACATGGTAAAATTATTTTATAGCAGAAGAAACACCTGGGGGCAAGGGGAGAAAACTGCTTTTTAAGTCTCCTATGGTACATTAATTTGGCTTATTTAAGTCAAGTGAAGTGCTGAGTGGTGATAGAAAGGGAATTTTGATGAAACACTCAAGATCTATTTACTGTCCTCTCTTGCACTGGGGACAACAGAATTACTCACAGAAAAGGAACTGTTAAGAGTATGAGTGGCAGCAGTGTAAGACCTGGGAGATTTTGTAAATAAAATGAATATATCATCCAGCTTGGTAAGTATTATCTGCCTCTTTCTACACTTCCCATCTATATTACCTCATTCAAAACAGAGACAAGTACTGTCCTTTGGTGTCCAGAGAGTCTGGATGGAAGTTTTAATTCACTTGTGCAGCAAGGTTTTGTTCACATTTAAACAGTTAATGTTCCTTCTTACATCCCTTTGAGAAGTTCAGCACTAACATCAGAGTTTTCTTGATGATAATCTGCACTTCATTCCTTAGGCTTGCCTATGTACATCATACACATACATACCACCTTATCACCAGTTCTGAACAAATTAGCTCAACCCAAATATATCCAATTTTAATTGAATACACCCCTCTCAAGAGGTCATAGGAGCCAGACTATTTTTCTATTCAGCAAAAGTAAAGACATCAGGATCAGGCCTTCCATATTTAAAAAGACTTTATTATTTAAAGCTACATTTTCAGCACGAAAAATTTATTCATTTGAAAGACAAGGAAAAAAGTGTAAATAGGCTTATTTTGTCCAGAACAAAAGCAGTCACAGTAGTAATACCCAAGTTTTACCTGCACTCTGTTAGCTAAGAAAAAATAGCTCTTAGAAGGAGAATGGTTTAACAGCTCATCCAAAGCAAACTGGTTGGTGCAGCAGCCTTCCATGATAACACACTGGTATCTCAAGAAGTCCTGAGAAAGCAGCAAGGGACAGAAAGGATACACCACAAGAGTGCAATTAAACTGAAGCCTTTGAAAGTTAGTGTAATGCCCTCAGAGATGTGCAAGGAAATAGCTCTCATCTCCGCCATGTAAACCTTCATGAAAAACTGTACTACCTGTACCACCTTTGTGCTGGTTGCTGCCAGCAATGAAGGGATCTGATAATCAGTGACAAGTGTTCAAAACCCAGTAAGGCTTCCCCAGGAAGATGGTCTTAATATTGACAAGATGTTCCAAACAAACAAAAAGCCCAATGCATTTGTCTGTCTTTCTCGTATTGTTGGATCCCTTAAATATCATTACATCTGCTACGTGTCCTTCCAAAAAACAAGAACACTGAGACTTGGGAGATTATTTAGAGAACATATAAACTGATTTAATGGCATTTAGGGAAAAGAGCAGCAGACACAATTAACACCAGCCTAAGCCTTTGCTTACTAAAACCAAAGACCTGTATGATTTCAACTTTAGTCAAAAACCGAAAAAGTTTCAGAATTGATTGTCCAAAACTGAAAGCTGTAATTCTCCAGCATACAGTGATGGACAGTTTAGAAATTCTATAGAAAGCATCATATAAGTCTATTCAATGACAGAAAGCTTTCTTGAAAGAGAAAAAACTCTGCAGAGTACACTGTTATCTACTGTACTTACCATTCTCAGATTGTAGCTTATCAATTTGTTACATACCTTAGAGGTACAGAGAGATAGCAAGATCTTCATGACAACAAAAAACAACCCAAACAATGAAAACTTCTCACCTATTTGAGAACCTAATTCCTGCAGTTTATAGCCTGAAAATTGCTATAAACATACACTGAAATTAAGTGTTTTCTATGTGAGAGGGCTGCTACACAGCTGCAAGATTAGGGCCTGATGCAGTTTACCACTCAGTTACAAAAATCTGTTGTTCTATACTCAAAGTCCCACAGGAACTTCTGTTCAGCTACAAGTCTTTATGCAACATTAATGCTCAGAGCAAGAGATGAGGAAGTGTTACCCCTGCTTGTCTCAGGTTCCTTCTTTTGTCATTTGTCATACAATCAAAGAACTCGATCACCAGTGCCATACTCTGTTAATGCTCCATTAAAAAGCAGTGTTTCTAGTATGCTGGATAGTCTACATCAAAGAAATCCTGCTATGGTAAAGTGTTAATAGGAGCTATCAATTCCCATGGAATTATACAGATTTGGTTATGTCCCTGTAATTGTCAGACATCCCTCCTTCAGACTGTCAGGAGGAGCACTTCACCACCTTCCTGCAGTCAAAAGGGAACATGTGAAGTTGCCACCCAGAGCAATAGGCTGCAGGAGCTGGTGGTGGCCAGGGAGCTCCATACTGAAACAAGCGATGGGGAGGGCCACTTTGGCAGGCTGAATACAAATGGGAGAGAAAGTAGCAAGGAAGGAAGTAGTTGAGCAAATAGTTCAGAGAAAGCAGAGCAACTGAGTTCTGCTTCAAAGCTTTCCATGCCCAGGGAGGGCCAGCAATGTGTTTGTTTCTGTCACAGTCAAGGAAACAGTCTTTGTGTAAATTCCTTCCAAATAGAGAAGGGTTGCAGTAATACACACGACTGTCTATATTCTCCATTATCCTCCTAATGCAGGCAAACCTACGAGGCTACAAACAGTGACTAATTATTTGGGCCAAAGGGGTAAGGATTTAAATGAGCTATTTCTCATTACTCTGTTAGAAAATATTGATTACACAGACACAGATGGCAAACACTAGTCATGCTGATGTGCTCAAATCTCTACACTGAACCTATCTGGTATACATTAATTATTTTCTCAAGTTCAAATTATGACTGTTTTCCCTATTGACAAACATGGGTTAAAAACATAATAAACAGTGTGGATTTGTGTTGGTATTATTAATGAATTGGTAACAACTGTCTCTGTGCTGTTCATCTCTCAACAGCTGTTTATATTTTATTTTAAATCTGTAAAAACATTGCTTTGTAATCCCTTGATCTGTACCATAATTTCCTTTTGTTCTGAGCCGTTAAAGGTGTCTTTGAACTACTCAGGGGAAAGAAAAGAAAAAAAAAAAAAAGAAAAAAGGCTACTCATCTGTTCCTTCAAGACAAGACCACTTTCATCATAAAAAAATGAACATAATCAAAAATGAACACCAAAATCAAAGCAAAAAAACAAAGGTGGATGAACTCTGTACTGCAATAGGATAAAAGTCAGGATGAACTATCAGTCATTATTGCTTTAAAGTGCTCTTGATTTGTGCAAAGTAACAGACCAAGTCAGCCGCGCCTAATCTTTCTTCTGAGATATCTTGTACATTTATTCACTGCTCTCTCGCTTGCTAGGAATTCTGCTCACTGTTTGTCACAGCCAGGAACAAGACTGTTAAGCTTACCCCTTGTTGATAAATAGGTGTTGTTACTTATGGATATCCTGTTGTGTTGGCCTCCTAGAGTCCTGAATTTTCTTATTGTTCAAGCCACAGTGATTTCAGGGCAGCGCTCTTTAAGAAATACAATGTCTAGTTGAAAATTTGTCAATATGGGTTCTAAAAATAGCTGAGGTATGACCAGGTACAAATAACCTTCTCTCAATTTTCTTCTCTGTACCAACTGTGTAACCGGAAAAGAGAAAAAAAAAATTTGAAAACTGGAATGAGAAGGCAGTGGCTCAGTTTGTGATTTATTGTATTGCTGAAGAGATTAGAGACAATGCACACTTTTGAAACAATGTGCATAAGCAAATTAAGTATTCATTACACCACTGGAACAGCAAAATAAAACATGCCCAATGAGGAAAGTATTGTCAGGAAAGAGAATAACATCAAAAGATCTCTGGGCCAGACAGTTCAAATTAGAATAGCTCAAATGAAGCAAAGGAAACAAACAAGATTTACACCAGCCCTACTCTGTTTTCTAAAGTTACACAATGCCATAAACTTACATTCTGGGGAGAACATGTGGCCTTAGGGGAGCTACATAAAGGTGATTATTAAAACACCTACTTAGATTGTAGTATATTAATGCATATATTTGATTTGAACAAACCTTTTGGGATTTAATGGCTACTTATATTTACAGGTCCAAACAGGTGAGCAATATTGTATAAGCCTCACAGTGGTTTTTCACTCAGAGAATTCCATGAATACCAAATTTACCAAATTATGCTTTTAAAATAATAATAATTAAAAAAAGCAACCAAACCCCTTTTATAGCACAATAGCGTCTTTATTACCCTGCTCTGGGAAGTATATGACATTCAAGAGAATGCAGGAGAGAGACAGACAGATAGAGTAATCTAAAATGGACAAAAGAAAACCAAGAAGCATTGTTGAAGAAAAAAGGGAAAGAAATATGAGAGGCTCCGATCTAAACAAAAACAGAGAAAAAGACTTGGAAAGAATTTCAGAAAAGAAGTATGTTTAATTGCTTACAGCCCCAGGAGAGGTAATTTATGTGCCAACAAGTTATGGAGGTTTTATGTGCCTATTAGTCTGCTATTCAATTAAAAAATGTGTACTTGCCATGGCAACCTCTATGTCTCATGATACACATGCTAATTCTAAGATATCTCTATAGAGCACCTTCTTAAAGAAACATATACCACAACAGCAGCCACAGTCTAGATTTCCACAGTCACTAAGAGGCAGTAAAAGGAATAGCCCATATAAAAATTAAGAATGAGAGGCTTGGGAATGGGATGGATAATCTTACTGTACCATTAGCAACTCCATATGGGAGCCCAGCAATGTAGTGCGTGCATACAGTGCACTGCTGCACCTTAGGGCAGCTCACCGTACAACCTTGCCAGCACTTCCCCTACATTCCCCTTCTTGCCCACCAAGATAATATTCTTACACTTTGAAACAATGGTGTTTTTCCTGTGGGATCTGTTTCAGACTGGCTCACTAATTCCATAGGCCCTGCTTCCACCGAAGCTGTGTAAGCTTTCAAGTGTACTCTCCTTTATTTAAAGCCTGCCAGGACATGCACTTTCCCTTTGTTTCAGCCTTTGCTGCCTGGGAATCCCCTTTCTCATCAGCCCATGCCAGACTTGCTGTTCTCAGCGGTCATTGTCTTTCTACCTCTTCCTTATTTGAGCTTCCCATAACAACAGCTATTGGCAAGGCTGGTTTTCCACTCACTGGCTTACTCCTTTTCAGATAAAGAGTATCTGCTGCCAAACTTCTTGGTCAGCTGCATGTAATTAATAGATCAAAGCATTTGTCACATACACAACCTGAGGAATGAACCTCCTTCAAAAAAATATATATCACTCTATCAATAATTTTTAAGTATTAAGGAGATTTTAAGTACAATCCTTATGAAAGTAAAGACAAGCAGGCATTGAAAAAATAACCTACATTTCCAGAGGCTTTCTTGTCATTAATGACATCTCACTATCATCTTCCTTCAACAACTACTGAAAGCATATCAGATTACTCTTCCTGTGGATGTTGAACAAGGCAGTCCTCTTTGCTTGTCTGCAGCTCATTTATGGTTAGTGCTAAAGCACATAGAATACCAAAAAAGGAAAATATCACCTTGCGTAAAGTTTTGGATTCGCTGAGGATTAAGCTTCAATTGCATTTCAAAGACATTTTCTTCTTTCCTTGCTTTCCCTAATAACAAGAAAACTAATCTTACATCAGTCACTATCTTTAAACATTCACTGTTTACACTAAGGTGTTGGAGTTCCCATAGTTTTCTGCTTGTAGGCACTTCAGAATTGCATACTATGAGCAAATAGTTATAAGTCATCAGATCAAATCCTTTGTAGTCATAAACAGTGTCATAGAAGTCTTGTTTTGAAAGATTCACAGCACACCCAGTCCCATTCTTAATGGTAGGAAAATACTTGTTAGATTTAAGGAAGCACAAACCAGTACTGACCTGTGAGGGGCAGCTGCTTTAAACACTATAACTGATGAACATGTGGCTGCATTTGATACTTTCACCAGACATCAACAGAGCACAATGAAACAGCAGCAAACTACAATTTCAAATTTAGCCCCTTCACCCAGACTTTGTTTTCTATAGCTGTGAGATGTAAAGTTTTACTCACATTTCTGAGGCAAAGAAGTGTCAGGCTGTAGTTCCTCACAACAGTAATAGCAAAACCACACTCAACTCACATGGTTTATCCAAGTTAAGAGTGTGGCAACAATACCACTTAAATCTTCCTGGTTCTAAATCCTTCCCAAAATTTGAATGAACAGCAAGGTGTCTTGCTTCTCTGGCAGGTAATAAGACTTGGTGGCCACCTGGTAGCTTATGAGCAACATATTAGTATCAGCTGTGGAGGAGCAACACTCACACTGGGGTGAAGAAGATGGGTTTCATCTTGTAGTAAAAAGTTCTCTCTCTCTCTCTCTCTCTACCCCCCGTATTGTTTTACATCAGATTAGACTGCATAAAATACAGAATGGAAATGTGAAGTCTGGGTTGAATTCAAGATAAATGCTGTCCATAGCTTCCTACGAGATTTACCTCTCCTTAGTATTAGTACTGATGCTGTAAGAGCATCTTCAGAGGAAAGAAAAATGTTTTCTTGAGAGATGAGGAATATATGACTCAGTACATAATGCAAACTGTGTGTTAGGAATTGTAATCTGTGTCAAACTGAGGAAAGTTTTGAAGATGTTTGGTATGAATGTGCTGTACTAAATGTATATTGCAACTGTTCCCACTCAAGGGAGGAACAGATCTCAGCTGCTTTTTCACATGATGGATGTGAGTGATTTTCGTGAGCAAGCTACACTGTCCTTTTTGTATTACATCTGTATGATCCTGGGAGGCGAAAGTAGCTAAAAGCATCAATTTTGATACAAATCCTTTATGGTCTTTAAATTGGGCACTGCCACTTTAATAAGCCACACCTGGTTAAGATTCATGTTCTGATGAATTCCTCCCGCTGTAATGAGCCCTGAACATCAGGCTGAGGCTGTGATCAAGACAATACAATTAATCACCAGACCGTGCACAATTTCAGTAACATGAAAATTGCACGCAGTTAGATTTTCTAAGTAAAACTAATATTTCACGCATTGGAAAGGGTGAAGTTTCAGTACATTAAAAAAAGAATTTTGGAGGTCTAAAAAAACCTGGCAGTCAGCAGGGCCACATGAAGGTGAATACATAAATCAAATAACTACACCATCTGTTATAGAAAACTTAACAGGAATTAAGTGGCCCATATTTTCTAAAAATATCTTTCTTCACAGTGTGCAGAAGCACTGAATATCTAAGGAGGAATACTGGAATTGGACTTTAATTAGGAAACTTTGAGTTTTGAATACAACATGAGCTTAGTCAAGCTATCAGAAAGATAAGCTTATTAGGAGAGAAATAGGAATGAATATTTGCATGGCAAAAAAATAGATCATTTTGGTGGGAGGAAGATGTGGGATTAAAAACATGTAGTGGCCCCATTTTCAGTATTTCTTCAGCTGCAGACTGAAGCCTCACAGAGAGACACAAACAGTGACAGGCAGGCCAAGGCCAGTTTCTGGGAGGCTTTTTCTTCTGGTGTGATCTAAAATACGGTGGTCACTTAAGTGATTTGAAAATTCACAAGCAAAAAAGGTTTCCTGCATATTTGAAAGTATATTTCCATGCAGCAGTTGTTTCTATGTAAATGCAGCATTTGCCAGAAATCCCATTCAAAGTGCAGAGACAAAATGCAATCATCACCTCTTTCTAGGCTCACCTCCAATACCAGCTGGTGGGAAGGCACAACTTCTGGAGAGTGCTGGTATTTCCTTTCTTCCCTTTCCCCATTAAAAGAAAAGCATGGTAATTTGTTTTCTTCACCATTGGGTTATAAAATCTTCAGGGATTTTTTTCTTTTCCTCAAGAGTTTGCACATCTCTAATCAAGGTATCTAAAAGTCCTGTCTACACACAAACAATAAAGATAAAAACAGCAGGAAAAACTAAAAACCTTATATAGGAGTGGAATAACAAAGACAGATTTCCTTAAAGAGGAGGTATATATGCTTGTCCAAGAATTGATACAAAAACCTAAACAGAATAGATTAAATGAGATGGTAGAACTGAATGTTTTAGGAAAATTATTTTCAGAGTATGTAATCAAGAAGGAGGGAGAAAGGAAAAGAAGGAAAGGAGGGACACAGAAAAAGGCAAAGTGACACACAGAAAGACAATAAACAAAAGAAATTTTTAAAAAGAAGCAAAAAGGATGATTTTGAGGGAATATATTGAGATTTAAAACTAAACCAAAAATAAAATAAAATTTTCCTATTTCTGGTTCTGCCATTGACCTCTTCCAGCCATTAATTTCTTCTGCTCCCTCTCCTCAATCCTATCTTCTCCACAGATACTCTAAATTCTCTTGGGAAAGACCTCCTATTATATATTTTTACAATGTCTGACAAAATAGAGCCTTGCTTTCAGCTTGTGTTTCTTAATATTACTGGAGCACAAACAGTAAAGAGCAGTAATGATAATAGTTGAGAAAGCTGCTCAATAATTTTTCACCTTAACATTTTTAACAGCAAATGGCAGTTCTGTGACACTGACTTAGTTCAACTAGGCCAAAGACAGTCAATCTTTCTAACAGGAAAACTGGAAGAAAATATCATGTTTTATCTCAGTTCATCCAAAAGAAAACTACTTGCTACCTCAACTGATCCAAAACATTTCAGAAACTTGATTGCATAAACTGCACATGGATTCATGGGAATTAATCTTTTAAATAGCAGCAGCTGGAGCTGTTCAAGTCCAAGCTAGAGTCTGTTAGACACCAAAACAGCAACTACTATAGCACCACATAATTTAAGACTGAGCTGACTTTAAACAAATAAAATTATATATTTGTGTGAAAATCCTGTAAAAACCCCATCTTTTCCAGTGAAAAAAAATTCCCAACTTTTAAATGAAAAAATATAATAGTTCAATATTTAATCCTGCTTCAAGATAACATCCTGACATGTGAATATTTGGGATTTTTAACGGAGCAACGAATTTTTGTTAATTGCCATTACTGAGGAACAGTTACTGGATATTAGCAATAACCTCACTGTGTGGTTCCCAGACTGACAGTGACAAGGAGTGACCACCTACAATGGAAGGGAAGAAAGGAAAGAAGTAATTCTTCAGAAGTTAGAAAACAATGTTGGGAAGCGCTAAAAGCCAGATTGCCATGGAAAATAATAGGTAAGTGAAGCAGTTTCAGATGCTGTTCGATGGTGTAAACAGTAATCAAAAGATATTTTGAATATGCATACTTCTAGAAATGACTAAAACATTATTTTTTTGAGTGTGTTACTAGAAATGGGAAATAGCAAGAATAGAGATGTGCTGTAACTAAAATGGCTCCCATTACATAAAGCACATGTATGGGCAGGGAAAAAAAGAATTTTTATATGTAGAAATATATATTAAAACATAATAAAAAGAATATTGACATATATAAAAGAATAATCACAAGAATAAAATTTTATTTGTGGGTTTGTTTGAAAGTCTTTGGTTTTCTTGGAGCAACTGTTTGTTGCCTTACTCTGTGTTTGTTAATGCACAGGGCATACTTCAAAATTATTAATTATTAATTATTAATAAATAATTAACTAATTTTATTAAAGCTGATTTGAATAATGTATTTCCCAGGTTGTCAATGGCTGGAAGTTCAACAGAGATAATATAGGCATTCTACAGTCAACACTAGGGTACATCCATACTGGGATGTGCACTGGCGTTCAGAGAAATGCATGCTAACCCTGAAGAAATAAGCTTAGGTTCAGGAGCTGTCTTGTTGAGAAATTTACCCCTAGCACTCAGCACCCCAGCAATCCAGAAGGAAAAAGCAGGAAGCTGCTCACCTCACCCAAAATACCTCCAGTTATAAGGCAGGGTGAAAATCTGCCTCCTTAGGCCAGGGAGCAGAAGCACCTTTAGCTTTCTTGCACTATGAACTACGTTATTAAGAGGCTGTTAGAGCCCCTGATGGGGTTGTATCCTGGGCCAATGGGTCACTTCAGCAGACACATGGAGGTCAGCTGCCAAGCAGTCAGGACATTAGTACTCCTCACACATACTCGCTGGGTCCTTCAGTCATCCTCAGTGCAGACATAATGTCTGGCTCCTTGGAAGGGGATGTTGCCAAGGGCTACACTTGGAGTAAAACTAAACACACTTTCAAGTCTAAATTGAGAGCAGAATGTATTGGTGGGGATATAACAATACTCCTGGCTCTAAGGCATGAGTGTGCACACACACACACATATATATACACACATAGTTTATTTAAAGATTTTAATGTTAGCATTATAATTAGGCCCACAAATATATTGTGTCTGTATATCAAATTAAGCTCCAGTAACAAGGGATTTTCTAGCAATACATACTAGGGTTGAATTCCTGTAATCTTCATATTAAAAATCTCTGACTATAACAATATATATTTAAATAAATAGCCTGTTACATTGCTCATGCTCACTGAGTGTTATTACTACCTCTTTCCAAGAGAGAGCAGTAGTGAATTGTGCTATAGTTACACTAGATAGTTCTACTCAAACACACTCAATTTACATTTTCGACTCTATAACCTTTCAACCTATTGACCCTGAAAAATGCTTCAACATAACGTGACACATATAAATGTTTAAAGTCCAAAGGGTAATTATCTATATTCATAGTTAAAACTGTGCCTTGATTTCACAATAGAAACCATATGTTCACTCAAAACATTTTCAATAGGCTAAATAACACCCAGATTAACCCTGAGTTAGTTTACTGGTTAAAATAATAGCAGCATCTTCTTCTAATTCAGTAGTTCATTTATCATTTTTGATCAAGGCACTAAATGTGAACTTTCAATATTTGAAAGCTTAACTTGAAAAATAAACTGCATGCAAGAATGATAGAAATTGTACCAATGCTTAAATTTTATCTTTGATGTCATGTAATGTTCCTGATAACAGCTCAAAATATGTTATTTAGATTGAAGTAGAATTCTGTGTTACCTTGCATTTAATACACTAATTCGCTCTCCCAAAAGAAAAGGGCAATGACTTTCTGACTTATTTTTGTACAGAGAACAGTGCTTAACAGATTGCCATTTAGAATAAATTTTGCCCATTTTCTTTTATGAAAAGAAGTATGAAAAGTATAGAGCACAAGCACTGTAACACTCATGTAAGGCCTCAGCAGCAGCAGTAAGAAAAGTATAGCAGTGAATGCTATGCTAAATGGGACTTCAGTTAGGTTTTAAAATAAGCAAACTACTTAGATACACATCCTATTATCTTGTTTCTAGTAAAATAGAAAGAGATTATTTTCAACCTTTGGAATCACTGCAGCAGAAAATTACAAACAGAAGAAAAAATTGTATATTACAGAAGTAATGACAAGTCAAAGGAAAGAGACACACTTAAAAAAATAGCGAACAGGCAAAGGACTTTTCAGTGAGTGCCAACTCTGCACATTGAACTGGTTAAAAGCTCCTTCTCTCCCTGCTTGTCATGTCATTGTTCCCTGTCAAGCAGCAGAGAACACCTCCAGCTAGTACATGATATACAGGATGCTTCATCAAAGAAGGTATTCTCTGTCTTTTCGAATTTGAATTGACATTTTCTCTATGGATATAATAAAAGCCCTATGGAAATAGTAATGGACTATGGTGCAAAAGAAGCTGGGAATTTTGCAGAAGGTTCACTGGAATGCTAGTCTCATTTCAAAATGACATGATTACATGTGGAAATTATTGTCTTAAATTTTTAAGTTGTACATCAGTACAACTATGAAAACAAAAGAAAAAATAAATCTTTGTCTGGTCTTTACCTGAGAATCAGCTTTGCACAGTGAAATTCTGCTTTTGTGCATACAAGATGCTTTGTTCCACCTCTCCTGCCTTGGAATAGAAAAATTATTCTCTTGCAGGGAGAGGCTGAGGCCACGTGTTTGGTTTATTAAAATAAGAGTGTTGTCCCTAATAAATCTGGAATCTTCCCTTGAACTGCTGGCATTCTAAAATGTTGTAATTTTACATCCATCATTGCATGATATACCCTAAACAAGTCAGTGGAACCATTCACCCTTAGAAAAGCTGGCACTCAACCAATTTATTCACTCTGCAAGAGTCTTTATACAGTTCTCTTGTACACCTTTGCCATCATTTATGCATCATTTACCATAGAGACAGGAACTCCTAATAAATTTGTTATACTGAATGCTGTAAGTAAATCAGAAAGGTTTTCATATTTAATATCTCAATGACTCTGTAGCCTTCATTTTGTCATATTGTAGATTATTTCTGGAGAAGCTTTACTTGAGTCTCAGTGTTATTTATCAGCAATCCTTCTGCACATCACCATATAAACCAACACACTGAGCATTTGTGTTTCTATGAGAATTTTTTGCAAGATTAGTCCAAGTTAATACGGGTACAGTATGACTTTCCTGGCTATGTGTAATTACAATTTGGATTGGATTAACTTGGCTTGAAGGGACTAAGAATTTGTCAGAATTGCTTGCTGTGTTTGCAGACCAAAATATTTTTAAAATTCCAGTTGAAGGAGTGTTTCTTTCTGCTCCATCTGAGTGAAATTATAGCAGGGGTTCATTAATGCATGAGCTTGATTAGTGGTACTACTAGAAGATCCTGAGGTGGAGGAATGCAAGAGCAAGAGAGTAGGTGTCTACATAATACATACCAATAAATACATGGATACTTGTCTGTTCCCATGTCACACAGTTATAGTCCTGTTATGGCCTCAGGGAGGAAGAAGAGCTGGGGATAGAAAGCACGTCCCCTTCAATGCCTGCGGTGGATCTTCTCGAGCCTGGGAGCTGCTGCCATTTCGGTTCAACATCGCTCCTGTGACAGTGGCATCTGATCATGCTGAGCTGAGGAACCTCCTCATTTGTAAAATTGTAAGAGCATTTTCTGTGCTTTTCATTACATTTTAAACAGAGACAAAAGGTGGATAACAGACAGGTGAGGAGTTCATCAAATTTCTCTCTCAGTAAGTCAACCAGTAAAGAAGAAGTGATACATTGTTAATTTTAATCAAGCTAAATCATGCTCTGCAGATTAACAGATTCCTGACTGTTAATGCCTAAAGCGATAAAAAAAGAGAAGTTGTTAGAAAACAAGGCAAGCAGCAGTTCCTGTTGTTAAAATGCTGGAACCAAATTTATTTACAGACATAAAGACAGCAGAGAAAGAAACTTTCATCATCATCAACATGTAAATGATGGAATCGTGGTTTCTTATCGAACCTTATTTAAAGGATTCTCCAAAAAGATTCAGTTTCTGGGAATTTGCTACTTTCCTTCAAGATTTTGCTCTTTTTTCACAGTGGCATTCTCCTGATCCTCTGTTTGATCTTAAATTTAACACACTGAGATACCTAGCAATTCTAACTTTCATTGAGTACATTGGTAAGTTTTATTCCTTACAGTAATCCTCTTAAGTGTTCTTGCCTGGATAAGAAGTTTACTTATTATTTGTTTTATTTTTTTAATAGGCTTGATTCTCAGAAAGATGTGTATGTGTCTCTGGATACCTAAACTGAGCCATGACTTCCAGGACACAGAATTCAGTGATTAATCTAAGTAGAAGGTAATTGCTAGGCTTCCTGCATTTTCTAGTAGACAAACTTCTTCCTTTCTTCCAGTAACTTTTCAGCAAATATTTGTCAATGGTACAAAACATGTCCGTAGAATCTCTTAATATCAGAAGACAATAACAGTAAGGAGGGCTGACTCAGCTGTGTTCAAAGCTGTGAAAACGTGCTTTTATCTGCTTTTTGGCAAGAGTCAATTAATACAAAGCCCTCTTTGTTAATTGTTTGCATTTATCTTTACTGTCTTCCATTCTTTTTCAATTTTATTATTGTTAAGGGCATATTTTTAAATAATAGTTCATCATCTTTCTAATTCTGAATTGTTATTAATGTAATCTTCCTTTTCTATTGAAGGGAGGACTTTCTCCTTAGGAATTTTAGGAACACTTTAAATCTTTTTTTGTTCTCATAGCCCCTAAACATTTCCTTTTTATTCTTTTCTTTTACAACTTTTATCCTACTGTGATAGAGGGTACTCTGTTGGCTCTAAAGTAATCTAATTTGGTTATCTTCTAATTTCAGTAGAATTTTGTATTTATTTACCAAACTTCAGGCTTTTTTCTTATGAAGCAACATTGGTTGCTTCTTTGTTAAAAATGAGTAGAAAAGAGGAAGATATTAATATCCTTCTCAATCACCTTCCATGTATTTTATTAATCAGAAATGAAGTTCTGGACACCCTGGAATCAATGACAACACTGATAATGATTTTGAAATGGCCAAGAACTTAGCTTAGATGTCTTAATATAAGTTTGCTCGTTTGTCTTCATACTCTGCAATGGATTCATAATTTGCACTACTAAATTTAAACAGCTTATGGTCCTTGGCTCGAGGATATTCCTTTATTTTCATATCCTCAGGCAACTCCTTCCTCTCAGTAAGAATTAGATCTAGGGCACTTTTGCCTTTTTTTGCAAATGATGAAATTCTGTCTTTGACACAGCATGCTTAGATATATCTGTTTCCCAACAGATTTATGAGCAGCTAAAATCCCCCATGAAGAAAGTATATCCTAGCCAAGAATTTTCTGTACCCTGCTGTCCTCATGTTTGAGTGGTTTGTAGCTGATATCCGCTATTTTTCAGTTTTGCTTTCTAATTCCCTGTATCACTGTTACTAATTACTTTGAGCAACCTTGCAGGAAAAGATAGGTGTGCATTGATTAGTCATGTTGCTATAAACAGCACCACCTTACTGGCTTTACCAGCTTTGTGGAACATACCATCAAGATTTTTAATGAATGTGCAGGAATTTGAAGACTTAAGCTGTGCTACATTGCTCTGATTTACCATGCTGCCTTTGTGATTGTTACATATTACTGGCAATTTGGGGAATGAACTAGTGTACATAAATGACCAAAATAGCTCAATAAAATGAATAGGTAGAATGAATTTCCTAAGAAGCACTTCTACAGATGCAGTAATGATGAGACATTGGTCCAGATTTGGATGGCTTCAATTTCACATTAGTTCCTTAATCTAATGTTTCCCACCTGCTAGGTGCCCCTGAAGGCTGCCAAGCAGCTAGCAGGAAACACAGGTACAGGGATCTAGGCTAGCTAAATTTGAACTGCTGTGAATGTCCATGTGGCAGATCATAGCTCTGTTTGAACAAGTAAAACAGCAAAGATCTGTACTTCCATAGATTCACCCCACTGATAGACAGTGTGCATAGTCATCTAAGTGAAAAATTAAACATCTGTACATACAGATTCAAAACCCAAATTCCCTTTCTACTAAACAGTGCTGATTTGACATTTGTCATAGCTAAAAAATTCAATAGAAAGAGGAAAAGATGCAGTTTCGCTAAGGGTCTGACAGGATTAATTTGAATCTCTTTATATCTCACTTGTGCCTTGTTTTAGTCTGTGTGTCTTTAGGAACTATCACTATTATGACTGCAGACCACTGCTTGAATAGTCTTTTTGAATTTTTGTTGGGTGTCCACAAATGGACTTCAAAATAGTGTTCCTCAATCCCTTCTTCCTGACCCATATGAGTAAATACTTATGCCTTGGCCCTTTTCTTCCATGTGTTTCTTGAATGCTTTTCTGTGCATGTTGTTCCTCAGACTGTAGTCCATGAGACATTTAGGACAAATAATTAGATGAAATCTTCTTTCAAATTTCTACTTAGCAAACGTTAACAATAAATCTCCATCAATTAAACAGGGGTCCTTCCTATAGAGTTTTGAAGAAGAGACAACAATCTGACCTAATCTGTTCTTTAAACAAGTTTATTATTTCAATGGAGCATCACCTTCATAAATAGTAATGTATGGATGATGCTACAAATGGGTTTACAGTCTTTAATGCTTGGTCTTTTTTTATTATTTTCCGGGTAATAACTGTGATTCTTAGAAATTACATTGATAGAGATGAATACTGGAAAATGGGGCATTTACTTGCTATTTATGTTTCCTCATACAATGTAAGTGGAAAGCAGATTTAAGCACTGAACCCAGGACTGTGCTTCTTCACTATGGTGCTGGCTGTAGCCTGGGTGAAAACTCCAGCTGCAGTGTCTATGGTGTTTGGTGCTGTTGTTGTTGGATGCTGTGGACTCAGCCAAGGTCCTGGGTGACCCTGGGTGACCCTGTGACCCTGGGTGCACACTTTAATGGCAGGGTATACCAGGCACACCCAAAAGTGCTGAAAAGCTGCAGCTCCCATTAACAAGAGCACTGTGAATACTTGATCAGTTCTAGGATCTTTTATTCAAAAGGATCCTACTGTAGGCAGGGTGAACATGCAGAGATTTTACACTCAAAACCTTCAGATGCACAGAACAACCATGGCACCTGCCAGCAACTCCCTGGGGGCTGGGGACACAGCAGGTCCCTGGGGTAGGGCAGAGCAGAGCAGGGCAGCACCTGTCCCACCTCCAGTCAGGCAGCAGGCAGGCTGAGGGCAGCCCTAACCCTAGGCATCAGGCATCTCTCTAGGGCTGGGCTGAGGCCAGGCTGGCATGTGGGTCTGCACATAGGGGCAGAGGCAGACTGTTCTGGGGGACTGAAATGGGGTCCTGGGCCGTGGGCAGGGTGGGGGGAGCCCCAGGGGAGGCCAGACAGGGGCTGTAAGGCCTGTGAGTGCCCTCAGAGCCCTGCAATAATGCCACTTCCTCAATAACAAGAACAGCTATGAGCAGGATAACACCATCACCTGCTTGGCACAGGGAGCAGGGCGAGAAAGCCCATATGTGTGAGGGAATTTCAGAGCCAGCTGCTGGTGGCAGAGAAATGCTCAGAGTCTGGACTGAGCCCCCTGCACAGTGCTATGGTGGCCACAGCTCCTGGGGTCTGTGGTTTTGGACAGTCTGGCTGGGTGCCTCCCCTGTCAAGTCATCCTGGACTCAGCCTTTCTGCTCTCCATACCTAACATATTCAGCACAACTTTGGTCTCCAAGCTCTCATGTGTGTCTTGTCTGTTACCAACAGGTCTGGGTTTGGCACCCTTTTTTAATCCTTCCCCAAACATCAGACTACAGGCTCCCTGGAGGAGTATTTTCTCTGCCTCTAGATGGTAGGAGGAACAACTGCAGAGAAAATTGCAGTAATCCTAGTCAGCCCAAGAACTGCGCTTGTTTAATGCAGAGGAATCCTTGGAGAGTTTAGCTGCCAAACTGTAGGGTTCTTTCACAGGGTATATGAAAACCTGAGATTTTTTTCTTTTTTTTTTCTTTTTTTTTTTCCACTTAGGGCATATCTACAAAGGTGGATACACACAGATCTCACAGCAGAACTTTGTAACTCAAAGACCAAAAAGCTGGACCAAATCTGGCATGTTCCCAGCTAGCTTAGAGCACAGGCTGAGTAAGGTTGTGGCTGTCCGCACTTTTCCACATAGCCACACCATTAGTTTCCTCAAATAAATTTCATTCCAGAAAATAAATAAATATCATCTCCCTCTCACAACCTTTTATATTTTATCTTTTTATTGTAATTCTTTATCATGTCTCCAAACTGTCACACAATTGAACTTCTCTGTTTACATGTATGCACCGTATGAAAAAATGTAATGGCCTAAAAAAAATTGGATTTAATGCAAAACAGCTGGCAAATTAAGGCATCCTTTTCCATCCCAGCTTTCCTGTATAATGTTTGATTGTTTTTGGAAGACTGCAGTGGGTTTTTTTCTGTACATTTGTCTTGCAGAATATTTTTTAGTTAAGGAAAAAATTGCTTCCCTGTGTCTTAGAATTCTTCTGTAATTTCTATTATACAGCATGCCCTCTTGCTGCAATATATTTTTTTGGGGAAAAAATAGTAACCTGGATTGACTGTGCCTGCAGCATATTAGACTTTATGTGTTACAATTAAATTTGCCTCTGAGCCATCTGGTTTACAGATTGTATAGATTTTAAAAATTCAGTTTGTCCTCACAATTTACGTAGATTAGGACCACCTTTTCTAGCTTTACTCTTCAAACATTCCCTATATTTTAACTTTCCAGTAAAAGTAATGGTTACTGGCACAAGAGGTGGTCAATAATCCTGAAACCATGGGCTTAAATATTATCACATGGAAGATATTTGCCAGGCAAAGGAGCACAGAAGTGGCCT
The DNA here is from genome assembly GCF_000700745.2 of Antrostomus carolinensis. Classification (NCBI taxonomy): domain Eukaryota; kingdom Metazoa; phylum Chordata; class Aves; order Caprimulgiformes; family Caprimulgidae; genus Antrostomus; species Antrostomus carolinensis. The sequence continues at coordinate 4,365 of NW_010336350.1, read as the reverse complement.
TTCAAATCTTGCTAATTTTCCTCCAGGTAGAGGATAACTCACCTGCATCTACAATATTTCCTTGCTCTTGGACACGCTTAATATAGGTAATACTATAAATCCTGCTGTTCTGTATTTAAGTAATTGTTTTGGTTCATACTTGTGCAAACTTGATTTTGAGTTTTTGGGGATTCCAGTCTAAGCAGATCTACTTGATCTCCCTAATACCATGCATTTGTCTTTCAAGTCCTAGTGATGCCTGCAGGTCTGCCTGTGCAGAGTTTCAGAGCTACCCTGCTTTTGCAGTGAGGCAGCAAACTCTAACAGTCATTCCTGAAGCACGGCAGTAGGATCTGGAAGCCAGCCTTTCATGCATTGCCCTAAGCAGGTACATAGTAAATTTTAGCTATTTCTTAGATTAGGTGGGTTGTAGTACAGGCCTTGGGGGCTGTAATTTTAGATGAACTTAAATCCTGTTTAGTTCCTGGGTCAATTGCTTGATCCTGCCACAACTTATTTCCTCTGAGAAATCTGAGACTAAACCACTGATAGCTTTGGACTGGAGACTGTGTAAATAGTTACTCCATACCCTAAAAGAAGGTCTTGCAAATAATGGCTCCTCTGAATCCTTTATGACAAGTTGTATTTTAGGAAAGCAGCCTAAGCAAAGGGTAATGTACATTTAGAAATGTGTTCCTTAACTCTCCAGGCTACGGTTATGCTTTTCGTGTTACTGTGCATGTTTTTATTAGCATTCTTTTGTTCAAGTGTAGAAATATATGATTAGAGCATGTACATTAATATTTTGAAATCCTTATAAAGAGGATAGCAGTTCAGCAGTGCAGAATAGCACTATCAAATAGTAGGAATACCCAGTAGTAGTATTATTCCGGTAGCTGGAATTAGTGTGGAATTTTTTGAAATTCTATTGTAAATGTGATGGTAATTGTCAGTCTTTAGATGACAGTAAGTACAGTTTTGTGTATTAAGCGTATTAGTGTGCATATCACGAGAGTGTTTAAACTTTCCCAAATTATTTGGAATTGAATAAACTGGGATACCACACTTACTGTTAAGAAAATTGGTCTTGTCAGATCACTATGTTGAAGTTTGCAATGTTCCCTGTTCATAGTAGGTATTTTAGTCCTTGCCTTACAGTTCTTCCCATAAAGAAAAGATGATCTTGTACACCCTCCCTTATATTCTATCTTAACTCATGGACTGGGACAGAAGAGAAGGTTCTAATAAGAATTCTTATATAATCTCTAAGTTTTTGTCCTAAATCATCTTTGAATTGAAATTTGCCGGCCAATTGTTCTTCTAATCATGGACAGAATTTCTTTCACATTGCATTTTTTATCTTATATCACTTGATCATTCCCTATGGCCAGACCCAAGAGGCATGTCATACGAAATTTGATGAGACCTTTTAAACATTTATTTCCAAAGGAGATATTCTGTAATAAGCTGATTTTCAAGAAAGAGAAGGACTTGGGAGGAGTGGTAGATGAGAAGCTGAACATAAGCTGGCAATGTGTGCTCGCAGCCCAGAAGGCCAACCATATCCTGGGCTGCATCAAGAGAAGTGTGGCCAGCAGGTCGAAGGAGGTGATTCTCCCCCTGTACTCTGCTCTTGTAAGGCCCCACCTGGAGTACTGTGTCCAGTTCTGGAGCCCCCAACACAAGAAAGACATGGACCTGTCAGAACAAGTCCAGAGGAGGCCACAAGGATGATCGGAGGGCTGGAGCACCTCTCCTATGAAAACAGGCTGAAAGAGTTGGGGCTGTTCAGCCTGGAAAAGAGAAGGCTCCGGGGAGATCTTATAGTGGCCTTCCAGTACCTGAAGGGGGCCTACAAGAAAGCTGGGGAGGGACTTTTCGTAAGGGCAGTTAATGATATAGAAGAAGGTGAAATGGCTTTAAGCTGAAAGACGATAGGTTTAGATTAGATATTAGGAAGAAATTCTTCACTGTGAGGGTGGTCAGACACTGGAACAGGTTGCCCAAAGAAGTTGTGAATATTCTCTCCCTGGAAGTGTTCAAGGCCAGGTTGGATGAGGCTTTGAGCAACCTGGTCTAGTAGAAGGTGTCCCTGCTGATGGCAGGGGTTTGGAACTAGATGATCTTTAAGGTCCCTTCCAACCTCAACCATTCTATGATTCTATGATCTACTCAATTTTTATATTCTAATAGTAACCTGTAAATATTATCCTTATGAACCTTAGTTGCTCTGCATAGCACCACATTTAACATGCACAGTCACCATCTCATACAACAAGAAGAGTAACATGGCAAACTGCCTTGGAATAAATTGAACATTGAAAAAAAAAAAAAAAGAAAAAAGAGAAAAAACGAGAACCTAGCACACCCACTGTAAGTCTTGATGAAAAGAAAATTCTCACAAATGTCTTGTTCAGTCTTATAGGGAGACTTTTCTCAAAGATCATCCTGAGATTTGTGAGTAGTATTAGTCAAAGTAAACAAAAACTTTTGTTTGGTTGCGAGCACAATGCTGAAGCATGGAGGGAACTAAATGGGAGGGAAGCCTCTCTAGCATCACAAGGCACAGAGAGTCTGCTATGCTCAGAATATGCAAAACATAGATGGCAGTGCCATTAGCCACCACTGCACTCTCTGGTAAGTGCTTCTGTAATATCACTTTATGATTATCAAGCAGAGTTCTGAAGGTTTCACAACGTTACCAGGTCATAATCCTCAGCGTAAGTTATATTGCAAGAGGCTGCTTCTGTTCACCAACTTTATTTCATGGTTTTCAGCATCAAGTGACTGAGAATGAAGTATACATCACTAAAAATAAAATTGAAGGAAAACATTATAAAATCAACCTGGTTAAACTGCAGAGTAAAGGAATTTCTTCATAGTAGAATTTCTTGGAAATCAAAAGTGAATGACTGAATAAGGAAAGTAATAAATAACACAAGCTAAATATTAACATGATTAGTATTAGTAAAAAGAAAATTTTATGGAATGTTTATCAACCTTTATACATGACTGAGGTAAAAACAGAGCCCAAAGGAAAGGGGCAATTAAGAAGGGAGAATGGTAAGGAGAGATTGAGCCTGAGAGTGAAGCACCAGAAGAAGAATTTTAAGAACAAACCTTTAAACCAAATGGTAACACATTTCCAGATGTTCTTCAGGAGTTTTAAAGGGCTACAAATATGAAATAGCTGCTCAGTAAACTGAGGAGCCTAACTTGCTGTTTAAATCAATGCTAGTGTCGCAGAAACCGAAAGTATCAAACATGGTCAGTATTTAGGTTCCAGGTGTGACTTCTACAACTACAGATTTGTCAGCTATATCTGACTTTTTATGCCAAACCAAATAACATAGAGTTAGTATATGTAGGAAGACCAACAGAGAAAGTCCTGCTTTATGTACCTAGGCAGAATTAATTAAGAATCAGTAAGAAAAAGAATGGCCTACTTATTATCTCACAGTAGTTTAAATTACTTTAAACTGGAAGCAATGGCTTTAAACTGGAAGAGGGTAGATTTAGATTAGATATTAGGAAGAAATTCTTCACTGTGAGGGTGGTCAGACACTGGAACAGGTTGCCCAAAGAAGCTGTGAATATTCTCTCCCTGGAAGTGTTCAAGGCCAGGTTGGATGAGGCTTTGAGCAACCTGTTCTAGTGGAAGGGGTTCCTGCTCATGGCAGGGGGGTTGGAACTAGCTGATCTTTAAGGTCCCTTCTAACCCAGACCATTCCATGGTTCTGTAATTCTATGCATACTTCTCCCACCAGAGCTTCCTAAAGAAAATAAGCTGTTACGGAATAGGAAGAAGTGTTTTCATATACTGGTTCAAAGGGGAGAAACAAGGTGCAGGAGTGTTTTTAATAATACATAGGGTTTCCTAAGAGGATCCTCTAGGGACTGATACTGGAACATGAGTTATTCAACAAATATCTACATGATCTAGGAAGGTAGGTGAATAGTGTAAAAAAAGTTTTCCTGATAATATTCAGAAAATGTACTTTGAAAACTGACTGCCAGCCAAGCATTCAATTGATACAGGAATAAAACAATCTGAAGTGGACAATGCTGTGGATAGTCCTCCAAAAATTTCATAGCTGTGCTCATGAGTAATCTGAAAGAAAAATATAATGTTAAAAATTATTGGGAGGTTAGGAATTATTGGAAGGCTACAGAGCAGAAAAGATAGTCATGCCATTTTACAGGTTTGTGTTACTCTCAAATTCTGGCCATGCTATCTGCCTAAAGAAGATGGGGAAATGGAAGAACATTTGCTTAAAGAAAAGAATTATTGAAGGGCTGGGCTGGTCTCTGTATGACGAAAAAATTAGAAAAAAGTTAATTTTAGAATTTGTACTGGGTTTGCATGGCTGGGTTTTGGTATTGGGG
>NW_010336349.1:132667-141737 GCF_000700745.2 Antrostomus carolinensis | reverse complement strand
CATGTAACTAACTGTAAAATGTAGGACTGCCTAGGATCTCTCATTGGATATGAATTTTTCTCCAATTTCTCTATTTTCAGCTTCATATTTGCCTGAAGAAGAATACAGCAAAAAAGGAGAATAAAGAATGAAAAGATTATTGTAGAAGTTGCCTGATTGTTTGGAGCTGTGCAGCCAGACTGTGCAGTACATGGTTAGGCTAAGTAACACATTCTCTCTTTAAATTACTGTACTTCAAATATGGACTGTAAGAAATAATGCTTCATGCTTTCTAACGATGCTGCTATGAAAATTTCTAAACACAAATTTCTATCACTTCCCTCATGTTTTCTTTTTTTTCCTCCATATGCTGTTTTTCTAATCAGGAAACGTGCACGTACCAGGTGATTTGGCAGCAGGTACCCTCACTGCGGGCATAAATCCCACTCAGACAGGCGTATTCCATTACGTCTTGTGTTTAAGCTGAACTCTATTAACTGTTCGGTTCAACCGCAGTAAATGGAACCAGTAGAGTGGGAAGATACCAAGGTTTGGGTGTGCTGCTCAGAATCTGACATGTTTGAAAACTGGTCTCATTAGTGTCGGATGCTGACATGTTGTATAAAAGAGGTCACAAATTTCCCCTGAGTTGAAATTTACTGTGCATTTTCTGTGTGTATTGGCATACAGATATTTTTCAAAATTTATAAAATAAATAGTCTTTACAAGTTACAATCCTTCATTCATTCACTCAAATAATATATGCAGATCCTATTTTTGAGTAATTACATTTCAAAAGAGCACAGCTCTTTCAGCATATCAAATTGCTACTGACAGATGCCATCCGTCTTAAACACTGTTTTCAGCATTCTAATTTCTTTTTCTAATCATGAGTCCATGATGACAAATTAAAACAATATTTTGTGTGCAATTCATATTTTACTGAAATTTAAAATGGCAAGAAAAGGATGAGTATTCAATTTCTTTTCTCTTCTCAATTAATACAGCAATTAAGATAAGGGGTATAAAACTGGCTTAATTGGGTTGCCTTGGCAACTAATTGCCTGATTTCTTAAAAAAAATAGCATGTTTTTGGTGGAATCAATCTGTGGTAATTTAATTATGTACATCATGAAGGATGAAGACAGGTTAGATACATGTAAGGAAAAGTTCTAATTGCAAATTGTTACACTTTTCTTTGTTATTCCTGTTTTTTCTAGATATTGCCTGTTACTGTTCATTACACATAGTACAGAATGATAATTTCTCTTTTTAATGATTAGGAGTATCGAGACTTGCACAATAAATGAGATTCAGAATTGCTTGGGTGTAGTTCAGCTGGGCCTTGCAAACAAGGAAAAAAGTGAAAATTAGACCCTGACTCATTTCTTCCTCGTTTTGCTTTGCATGTGCAAATGTAAATGTAATTTAGGGAAATTGAAATAGTGCCACTCAGCTAGCTAATTTATACATATGCGACTGGCATAGAAGCAATATCCAAGTTGTTTCTTTTATTTTGGTTTCTTTTTTTTTGTTTTGTTTTGTTTTTTTGTTTTTTTTTTTTTAAACTGGCCAATGTAGCTCAAGGCAAACACTGAAATCACACCAATCTAGAATCACACCTTTTTATAGTCCTTCGTATCTCTTAACCTTTACCTTGCTCAAATACATGCACTCAATTAAATAGAGGTTACTGCTCCCGAAGCTTATTTCCTGCAGCTCAGCCCTCCTGTTGGACATCCTGCCTGTGACTGCGGAGGGCTGCCATGTGAACGCCTCTAATGTCAAACACTGGGGATCATGATGTCACCTAGGGAGCAAACCACTTTCAGAAAAGGAAACGGTTGATTTCACTTATGCAGCATTGCTGTAAGAAACAGTGCTTACGTGATTTAGTGCATTTAGAGGTACATCAGTTAAAACTTTGAACCTTTAACTCCATCTCTGAGTGTCTTTCACATCCGGAAGAGACATTTTTAATGACATTCTTCGTCCTCTATGTTTAATGTAGTGGAAATACTTATGTTCCCAATTTTTGTCTCAGTAGTTCCCTGGTGATGACAATAGCAGGGGAGGAGGGTGACACACTTACCCTAGATGAGAGTATCTGTCTCCGTGGGAGAACATTGCTACCTGGCTTTGTGTGGGTGGTACTCCACTAGGGCGGCATGAGAAAAGTGAAGCTGATAACCTTATTTAACCAAATCTGCAAGGCTGGGTATTAACATTTCATCACTTGTCACCAGCAGCTGACATACTTGAACAGCAAAGGTGGTTTTTCCATGTATCATGCAAACAAAGGTAACCAAAGTTTTTCTTCTAAAGAGATAGAATTTGTTACACAATGGGTCCATTAACTAGGGTAACATGCCCTTCCGCAATAACATGAGTGATTATTGCATAACTAAGGTAAATCTGGACAGATTTTAGTATTCATCCCTCTAAAAGGAAAGGAGAAACCAATTTTAGCTTCTTTTAGATTTCACATATTTTCCAGATATTTTTTAGCTTCACCTCCAAAATGTTCATGTTTTGCTCCTCCCTTACTTTTTCTAAACTGTCACTCAAACTCTCAGAATACAGGGGAAAAAGACCATTCTGGGAGAGTTTTTAGCACGACTAACCTTACGAGAAAAACATAAAGGTATTCTGCTTTACAAATCATCCCAAATAATCCAGTGTATAATAGAATCTGTAGGATGATGCTACAACATGGTCACACAGCAAATTTGGAAGGTTTATTCCAAGCAGATTTCTCAAACTCCGATGTTTTCTTGCCTGTGTTTAACATGTATGTTTTACAGATAAACGAGGTACACTCCCAATAATTTCACTGTGTGCTTGTGATATTGCATTGTGTCTACTGATTAGAATGCTAAATGCAGGAAATAAAATGATCACCATTATTGGCACTTTTGTTAATTGAATGGAACCTCTGATTTTTCCAAGTTTGCATAAACCTGACTTTGTCTTATTATGAGCTCATTTTCAGATTAAACACAGTTCATGACACTTTAATGTGTTAACTCTGTTTCATGATATTTCCTACTAGTGTTTAATTTCTTCTTTAATAGAACAGAGACTCTATGTCTACACAAGTCTTTAATAAAAAGTTTTCAAATTCCAAAGACACTACCTTGACCTTTACTGAAATCAAAAGTACAAAAAAAATTAGGATATTCATTCCAAAAGGTCCTTTTAAAAGTGAAATTTCCCCCAATAAAAGGTCACACTTTATTATCTATAAAATTAATACTGTGTCCATCAATTTTGATCTTACACATTGTTTCAATTATGTTTGGGAATGTACAGAAATTGTTTAGATCAGAAGTAACATAATTGATATGTAACTACCTTTCTCTGCAGTTATTTTGATAATGCTGAAAAATAATACCATAAAGTTCAAAGAGAATATCATAAACAATAAAATTGTTTCCTGCAGTGGAATGACTTCATTTTCTATGGTCCGTTCATGGTTACTGTCCTACCGGTAAAGAATAGTTCTGTGATTTACTGAAAATAGATAAAGATGTGATGGATTTATGCAAGAACTACAAAGCATGAAGTTCCTGGTTTTCCTTCTGACAGAAATCTTCAACATTTTACAAATAAGAAAAACACCCTGGCACTTGCCCCCTGCACTGAAGCGTAATAATGAGAAGCCAGTGCCTGCTGAATCCAGTGACAGATTCTCTGTTGACATCAGTGAAGGGTTATGAAAAAAGTATCACTGTGAGTTTTGTTTTCAGCTGTCTTCACTCTTCATCCAACACACCACACAAATGTAAGGTCATTTTAAAAAGAGGTGATCATGGAATATGATGGGACAACAGTATCTTTTCTGTAATTATATAAAGTCTATATGCTATGAGTACTAATAGAATATAATATGTTTATTTACTCTTTTAGTGTATAAGGGTCCTTATATACTAAAGGACCTTGGCCAAGGTCCTTCAGCAAGGTCTAAGTTCCGAGGATTTATTTGATTTTAGAACCATACCTTATTGTAAATACTGTTAAAAATCAGTGCACAGCTCACAGACACCCCTCCACAGTAAGCACCGTGTTTGCTGTCCCTTATACTGACAGTTACCAATGTTATCACTGCTGAAACTCCCACTAGTGCTGTCAGAAACTGAACCTGAGGGAAGATGGATTAGGCAATAGTGATGTGTCTGCACAGCCATGCAGACCTCTGAGCAGCCTCGCAAGCACCAGTGTGGTGCTGGGCCGGGATGGAGGGGCTCTGTGTTATGCTTGGAGCTGCGCTGGGCACCAGTTCACAGCGCTGTACTGTGCAGTGCACATTGCCTCAGCTCTTCCATATTCTCCAGTTAAGAAAAGGAATGTCTATGGCAGCTCAGGCTTCCTCAGTGCATCTGCCAACACATCTCAGATTTAACTTAGAGATAAGATGACAGGCCAAAGGAAATAATCACCTACACTGAATGCTTTTGTAAAATGTTCTCTCTGATTAAGTATGGGGTTTTTTTCCTCTCCTCCCTTTTTGCCCCAAGTCTGTTAGCCCAACCAAATGACTTGCTTTAATGGAAACAGCTCTGAATTTTCAATTTACCACCCTATCTATCTCATTTGACAATTCTGAATCTTGCCTTTGGCTGCCCTCTTGCATAAAAGTCCTAACCATATTCACTGGTATTAGATAGGCTACACTGACTAACCCGAAGAAAGAGATTTGCAGTTTGTGGATAATGCTGTTTTAAAGAGAATGCATAGACTTACATTCAATATTATTTTTTTTTTTTCCTTTTTAAGTTAACATAACCCTCTTTAAAAGTCCTGAAAGAATTCTGTATTCATTTCATATTATTCTACCACAATTTGGCTTGTCATCTAATGTAATATCCCTTTTCAAGATGAACATTAGGTACGATGACCAGAAAAATGAAGTGGGTTTCAGAGATTTGCTAGTTAGTGTTATCAGTGGCCTGGAAATAAGCTGGGAACACCTTCCAGGGGTATTATCATCAGTCCTATTCATAACTGCAGGGGACAAAACAGACCCTCAAACCTACTCGCTGAAATAAATTATAAAACTTCCTTGGCTGCTTTAGCCACAGAGTCTAGACTGAGACTTCAGTCTGGCAGCACCTACGTGCAAAGACAGTGTCGTTCCCTCTGCCAACGGGAGAAACAAACCGCAAGTGGACAGTGTGTGACCAGAGGCGAGTGTCTGTGTATGGCTGAGGTCGGGGCCCAGAGGAGCTCCTGCTCCTCTCAACTCCCACAAATTCCACTCTTATGTATTTATACAGACCAGCAGATAATTTTTCCAGTTACCAACCAGCCTCTGAGTTTAATGCATTTCACAAGCTGTTTAGTAATTAATCCAGGGGTGATACAGACCACAAGGTTAATACCAGCTATTTAAGTTCTGCTATTTATTGCCACTTCCACATGTGGCTGAGCTACATACAGTGAAGTAGCACAATCCTCCTGAATGAGCATTATTAACACCTTAGCATGACAATACTAAATGCACACATGTGGTTTCTAATTACTTCATTCAAACAAGTCAATAATGTTGGAGTAAATTAGCTCCTGTGCTAACTGTACTGCAGAATTACAAATAAACACAGTAACAGCAGCTTGACTCAGACACTGACTCAGTGCCTGACTGAACAGGATTCCTTTTCTCTAACCCAGGTTAAATCTTGCTCTGCTGTCCAATGCACAGACACTATTCCCTTCTCTTATCTTTCCAGAATGGGAAAAATTCTGGGAATTAATAGGGGTCACCTAGCAGTGAGGTTCTTGGCTTAGAACAGATGAGCAGTGCGTGTTACTGCCCTAAGTGCAACATAAAGGTATACCCCAAATTCCGCTTTCATTCAGACTGGTTCCATCTATCCTCTTTAAGGATATTTGACTCCACTTTTAAAACATATGCGACTTTTTCCTTTTGATAGACCCTCAATAATATCGTCCTGAATTTTCACTTTCATTGTAAGATGGCATTTTCCAGTGTAGCAGATTTTAAGATGCATTTAAAAAAAAAATCTTTATCCAATGGCAAGTAAAAGGCAGAAATAAGTTTACTGCTCCATTTTCCCATGGAAATTTCCTAAGAAAAATATGTATATGAATATATAAAGAAATCATCATCTCAGCAGATTTTTTTTTTCTTTTATACTTAAGGCAATATTTTCTTTTTCCTGTCAGGCCCTGCAAACGTTCCCTGAGTCATGTGGTTACAAAAATGTCGAATTACCCTCCTAAAAAGAAAATTTTACAATTCATCACCAGGGCTAAACCAGCTGCAGCTGTGAAAAAGCGTTAGCTGCTATATTACAGACAAATCTTTTATTTATTTTGTGCCTTTAGCTCTGGGGATTTAGAATGCTCATGATTTTCTCTTTCTTTCTCTGCTCCAAAGTCAGTCACTGAATTTTTAACTGGATAGTTTAATTTTGATTATATTTGACAGAAGGAACTTTAATCCACGCAATATGTAAAAAATACTGCTTTTTAACAAGGGTTTTTACTTATGTTTTTATTGTCACTGTCATTGTATTGAATAGAATAGAATTCAGCATATCAGGGATGAGTTGTTATTGGTATTTAGGTGCCTTAGGCTTACTAACTGCTCAAATATTATGAAGAAATTAACTCTGATAAAGATGATTTATTACTTTCCAAGAATGTTCATAGACTATTTGCAATCTAGCATTAAGATCTCAGTGTAGGAATAAATGTTTGAGGCGTAACCTTAAATCAAAGCTGTTCTAAGTTTGAAGTTTTAAGTTAATTCCTTGATTTTTTGTTTCTCACAATGATCTCTAATACCTTTAGGTGAGCACCTAGCAAAGTGTATGCTTAACTTTACACGTGCACCTTTCTGAACAGAAAATTTCAAGCAGAGAAAAAAGTTATCTACTTTAATGAATATGATTCATAATAGTTACTCACCGCTGTCTATTGCCAGAAAGAGAGCAGTGTATATGTTGTTCTGAACATAAGGAGATTCCCGATCCAGGATAGCAGTAGTGCCAATGGTACCATTTGTAGGGTTAATTTCTAGCCAGTTTGCTGGATCCTTGTAAACCGAATACCTAAATAAAAATATCGAAGTTGTTAACAAATTATGTATCTAGACATAAAACAATTGCATTACTACAAACAAATATGTCTTTGCACTCATGGGGTGGATCTCTTAATACTTAAAAATACAATTTAAACCTTGGGCCTTCCCTTTGAGATAGTTCCTTATTGCTTATATAACAGATGGAGATCTAGAAAGAGGTTTGAGTCAATTTCTTTGGATACATACGCCCAAATTTTAGTACAGAAATCAATATTTAAAACATTGTGTAGGACCTATTTCCTACTGCTGTGTTATACAGCCAGAGTACCTAAATGCTTTCAGGGAACATTTGCATCAACATTGGTATTTATAGACTTCATTGAATCCTCTCACAGTCGCCCTTATTCCAGACTCGAATTTCTAGCTAAACTAGGATTTATATTTTTAATTTATTTTTTGAGTGCCCCCCCCCTCCCCCCCTTTTTTTTTTTTTTCTTACAGTTAGTTATTTTGGGTGAGGCTGGAAATGTAATAAATTGTGGGGTATAGTAGCAAAAAGAAAGTTAGACTATGGATTCATTAGGTCTAACAGGAGCTGGTTATATGCTGACTTGATTTGCACACATTTGTTCTGCAGCCTGTGATGTGTACTTTCCTGCTTCTGAAGATTTCAGAGATGTTCAGAATCTTAGAACAATTCCACCACATACCTGTTGTCTAAAGAAGGATTTGAAAATGCTGTCTGTCCAGATCCCTCAATACAAAACTCACTGTTGTGCTTTCTTTGTATTAATTAGCACAAACATTTAGATCCTGATACTGGAAATATTTGGAGAGATTGTGGAGTTTATGCACTAAAGAAGTGCCCTACTTGACTGAAGAATAGACATAAGAATGTTCATGATTAGGGCCTAATTCGATACTCAGTTAAATATATTAAGTAATATAACAACACAGAACTGAATTAACTGGTACCAATTCCCTCTCCAATGAAATGTGTTAATATTTTAAACCAAAACTCCAATCGTATAATCAATACCTAGTATAATAACCTGTTTATCTTTTCTGTAATGAATTGTTATAGGTCATAAATAACCACACAATCTTCTCTAGACATTTTAAATTATAAGTAATTTACATGAAACCTGTTATTGTTTAATAAGTATGTGCCTAGCTGGTGCCTCATAGTGGCATTCATCTGAAAGGTGTCCTAAGTGATAATGCTGCCAAAAAGAATTTATCAGTGCAACTGTTTCCTGAGGGAGTAATAAAAAATAACAGATTGTTAGAGGGGTGAAAAAAAAGCAAATAAAATGAAATAAAATGGCAGTTACTACAAGAGGAAAGAATAAATTGCAGGCCAACAAACAAAGATGTTCTCATTGAATGCTTATTTCAGAGGCTTGCTTTGGTTTCTTGTGCCCTCTGGAAAATGGAAAGATAAGTTGTGATTAGTTGCCAGATCCCTCTAGCAGAATGTTAAGGGATGTCATTATCATAGCTAGCGAGGGGGCAATGTGTGGCTGTCCCATCCAGCTGCCTCTGACTCTCCAGTCCTCCTTTCAGACCTCTCACTCTCATATAACTCATGTTTTTTCACTGTCCAGTGTTTTGATCAGGCAGACTTTGAGAACTCTGGATTTTGCTGGGATCTCAGAAGAGCTTGGCAGAGCCACAGCTCTGAGCTGTCAGATGTCTGAGACGTCCATTAGCATCATTCATTATTCATGCAGCAAATTTTACTGTGTTTGAGCAGCAGGCCTGATTATTGGCTGACGGTAAAAGAAAAACAAAAACAAATGACTTATTGCATGGCTCAAGGTTAAATTCTGTCATTAAGACGGCACTGTAAAAGAATGTTGAATGAACTGAAGAATGGATCTCTTCCATCCTTCATCCCAGGAACTTCCCCTGCAACGTTTGAAATAACGCCATGGGAAGATGTCACTAAACAAAGATGGAGGTTTTCTTCCCATGTAAGGTAAGAAAGATTAGAATGGATTTGACTTATAATAGCCTGTGAATAATAAATTCTGGGCACAGACA